>NC_083484.1:8710000-8915000 GCF_030014155.1 Tachysurus vachellii | reverse complement strand
AGACACAGACACAGACACAGACACAGACACAGACACACACACAGACACACACACAGACACACACACAGACACACACACAGACACACACACAGACACACACACAGACACACACACAGACACACACACAGACACACACACAGACACACACACAGACACACACAGACACAGACACACACAGACACAGACAGACACACACAGACACAGACACACACAGACACAGACACACACAGACACAGACACACACAGACACAGACACACACAGACACAGACACAGACACACACAGACACAGACACACACAGACACAGACACACACAGACACAGACACACACAGACACAGACACACACAGACACACACAGACACAGACAGACACCCACAGACACCCACAGACACACCCACAGACACACCCACAGACACACCCACAGACACACCCACAGACACACCCACAGACACACCCACAGACACACCCACAGACACACCCACAGAGACACCCACACTCACAGACACCCACACTCACAGACACCCACACTCACAGACACCCACACTCACAGACACCCACACTCACAGACACACCCACTCACAGACACACCCACTCACAGACACACCCACTCACAGACACACCCACTCACAGACACACACACTCACAGACACACACACAGACTTCTTGTTGTGGCTCAGGCTGAGTCCAACGATCCCAAAAATATCATAGTGAAACCTACTTCCTGTCCGCCACTTTGATTTTAAAAACAGCTATTTTCGCTTATAACTTCTGCAAACTTGAGTCTAAAATCATGAAGGAGGTGTTGTTAGACTCCTTGAGGCATGCTGAGTCAAACGATACCAAACGGTTTTCGGACGGCCATTTTGAATTTTCAAATTAAGTTCAGTATTTTACTAATGCAATGCCATATTGCTACGAAACTTGGCATGGTTCATCAGCGACATGTTCTGAGCGCATCTGATCAGCTTGACCCCGGTATCGCTGCTTGCAGCTATATTTAGGGGTCAAGCCCCGAAGGGGCGTAGACACCTATTGTTATCGTTAGTTTTCTTATTATTATTCTTCCGTCTTCCGCCATTGAAGTCAATGGCAGCCCATAGAACCGTACGTAGGAAAGTTATGAAATTTGGCACACATGTAGAGGCCAGTCTTAGAAGTTACTGTAGCAACTTTGGTGTGTCTAGCTCAAACCGTCTAGCGCCACCAACAGTCCAAAAACCCAATTTTGTGCTGAATCGTAAGGCCTGGAGGCAAAATTCTTGCAACATTAGAATCAGAATCGGAATCAGAAAGGTCTTTATTGCCAAGTATGTTTAGGCAAAATTCTTGCAAAATCAGAATCAGAAAGGTCTTTATGAGGGACACACACTTACACACACACTTACACACACACTTACACATACATTTACACACACATTTACACACACACTTACTCACACTCGCACACTCACATACTCACTCACACACACACATACTCACACATACACACACATTTACACACACTCACACAGACACTCACACAGACACACACTCACACACACACTCACATACACATTTACACACACTCTCACACAAACTCACACTCACACACACTCACACACACACACTTTATTGTCAAGTATGTTTTCACATACGAGGAACACACACACACTGACACACTCACACTCACTCACTCACTCACTCACTCACTCACTCACTCACTCACACACTTACACACACTCACACACACTCACACACACTCACACACACAGACACACATACACACACACACACACACACACACACACGGGGTCAAGCCGATCAGATGCGCTCAGAACATGTCGCTGATGAACCATACCAAGTTTCCACACTCGCACACTCACATACTCACTCGCACACTCACATACTCACACACATACTCACATACATACTCACACACACATTTACACACACACACACACACACACACACACAGACACACTCACACACACACTTTATTGCCAAGTATGTTTTCACTTACGAGGAACACACACACACTTACACACACGTTTACACACACACGCACACACACACTCTCACACACAGACACACACACAGACTCACACAGACACACAGACATGCACACACACTCACACACACACAGACACTCACACACACACACATTTTACGAATGCAATGCCATATCGCTACAAAACTTGGTATGGTTCATCAGCGACAGGTTCTGAGCGCATCTGATCGGCTTGACCCCGGTATCGCTGCTTGCAGCTATATTTATTAGGGGTCAAGCCCCGAAGGGGCATAGACACCTATTGTTATCGTTAGTTTTCTTCTTATTATTATTATTAGGGGTCAAGCCCCGAAGGGGCGTAGACACCTATTGTTATCGTTAGTTTTATTATTATTATTATTATTATTATTATTATTATTCTTCCTTCTTCCTCCATTGAAGTCAATGGCAGCCCATAGAACCGTACGTAGGAAAGTTATGAAATCTGGCACACATGTAGAGGCCAGTCTTAGAAGTTACTGTAGCAACTTTGGTGTGTCTAGCTCAAACCGTCTAGCGCCACCAACAGTCCAAAAACCCAATTTTGTGCTGAATCGTAAGGCCTAGAGGCAAAATTCTTGCAACATCAGAATCAGAATCACAAAGGTCTTTATTGCCAAGTATGTTTAGGCAAAATTCTTGCAGAATCAGAACCAGAATCAGAAAGGTCTTTTATGAGGGACACACACACATTTACACACACATTTACACACACGCAATTACTCACACTCGCACACTCACATACTCACACACACAGACACACACACTCACACACACACACTCACACACACACACTCACTCACACACACACACACACACACACACACACACACCCTCTCACACACACACAGACACACACACACTCACACACACACACCCTATCACACTCACACAGACACACACACTCACACAGACGAGGAACACACACTTGCACACAAATTTACACACACACTCGCACACTCACATACACACTCACATACACACACACACACACTCTCTCACACTCACACTCACACACACACTCACACACACACTTACACACACACACTTAGACACACTCAGACACACTTTCACAGTTTAAATGTAGATTGAAAACTCATCTCTTTAGTCAGGCGTACACATAATACATCCCATAAATATTGTGCACTATCACACTAGACTTGCACATTCTTATGAACAGCAGATATGTTAATCCCTATGCACTGCTCTTCTCATCTCTTTTTCTACCCATGCTGAGACACCCATGCTAAGATCGTCTTCCGTGCGTTGAAATTTCTGGACCTCCACTGAGACATCTACAGATCTACCGGCTCCAGTTGGACTCTGTGATACTTGTATATTTGTAACCACACCATCTAGTGCAGGGGTGGGCAAACTTTTTGACTCGCGGGCCACAATGGTTTCTAAAATTTGACAGAGGGGCCGGGCCAGAATAGGAGATTGGTGTGTTTGTGTGAACTAATATAAATTAAATGTAAAAACCATTACACGAAAAGATTTGCCTTTAACAGGTAGAAAAACACCATTGTGCTTTGTTTATTGTAAAAAAAAATTACAAATTTATTACTTTAATAACGTAGTAATAAACTCAGTTCAGTTTCATTCAGTTTCAGTGGGAACAGTGTTGTTGGTCTCCTTTTTTTGCAAGTGCATCAATGTCTGGCGTTATATTTGTTGTGGCAATTCTCAAGATAGATCTGAGGTGTTGGTCAGTTAACTTGGATCTGTGACGGGCTTTGTTGATGTTCATGACGCTGAATGTCTGTTCACACACACAGGTTGAGCCAAACAACGTCAGCATCTTCTGTGCCATCCTCCGGAGATTTGGAAACGTGGCTTCGTTAAGTGAAGCATAAAAGTCCTTCAGTTTAAGAGAGTTGAACTTCTCCTTCAATACAGAGTCAGACTGAAGATCTATCAGTTCCAACTGCAGCTCCTGTGGTGCTGTTTCAGGGTCTTGTGACAGGGGACAGGACACCAGCTGAAGTGACTTTTCAATTTTTTCAAAGTCACAGAAACGACGGCAGAATTCTCCGTGCAGGTCGTCCAGTGATTTGCTGTATTTCTGCGCGTTTTGGGTCGCCTCTTTCTGCATGGCTAGTGTGGGGAAATGAGTGAAAGACTTGTTTGAAATTTGTCTGGAGAAAAGAGTCAGCTTGGATTTGAAGGCCCTAACATTTGTGTACATGTCATGCACAAATTGATCTTTCCCCTGTAGCTTGGTGTTCAGCTCATTCATGTGCGAAAGTATGTCCACAGCAAACGCAAAGTCACAACGCCAGTTATTGTCGCTTAGCTCGGGAAATTCGTCGGATCTCCCCATTAACTCCAAAAATGCAGTGATCTCCTCCTTCAGCTCCCACACTCTTTGAAAGACTTTGCCCAAACTTAGCCAGCACACACGAGAGTGGTAAAGTAAGTCCTGGTGATCTGCATCGGTTTCTTCCAGGAACGCAATAAACTGACGATGCTGAAGTCCCCTTGCTCGTATAAAGTTAACAAGTTTTACAACTGGATTCATGACATGATTTAGCTGCAATATAGACTTACACAGAACTTCCTGATGAATGATGCAGTGTAGGAAAATAACATCCTGATCAGGATTTTCCTCTTTTACTTTTTCCTGCAGTCTTTTCAGCAGCCCAACGTTTTTCCCAGTTAAATTTGGCGATCCATCAGTGGTGACATTGGCAAGTTTACTCCAAGGTAGCTTCATTCTCCCGATGACAGCAGACACCTGGTTATACAAGTCCTCTCCCCTCGTTTTTCCTTTCATGGACTCCATTGTCAAAAATTCCTCTGTGATCTCAAAACTGTCGCTAATCCCTCGGATAAAAATTAGGAGCTGAGCAGTGTCTTTTATGTCGTTACTTTCATCCAGTGCTAGTGAATAAAACTTAAATGACTCCGCCTTTTTGTTTAATTTGCTGGCTATATCTTCATCAATCAATTCCACACGGCGAGTCACAGTTCTGCGTGATAAACTGATTTGTTCAAATTTACCTTTGCTCTCCGGACACAAGAGACCTGCTGTCTCCACCATGCATTCTTTTAAAAATTCGCCTTCGGAGAAAGGCTTACTGGCCTTTGCTAATTTGAATGCCAGCAAAAAACTTGCCTTAGTACTCGACTCTTGAATCGCAGTTTGTCTGTGAAAAAGGTTTTGCTGAGTCTGTAAATTAGCCATCAATCTCTGAGCTGTAGCCGCCCGTTCTTGTGGAGACTGTTTACTAGCGTAGTTAGCATGTTTTGTGGCAAAATGACGGCTCATGTTGTATTCTTTAAAAACTGCTACAGTTTCTTGGCATATCAGACATACAGCTGTTGATCGGACTCCAGTGAAAAAATATTTTGTTGTCCACTCTTTATTGAACACTCGGCACTCACTGTCTACTTTTCTTCGGTCCGCTCATTTTCATTGATGGGCTGAAAGTGCACAGCGACAAAATAAAGTAGAGAGTAACCGTAATGCATCACACTCAAGGGTCAATCTGCTGGGGAAAGATGGGAATTACAGCTAGGTAAAATGATTGTGGTGTCTTTTATAATAAAATTTAATTTAGTAATATAACGTGGACGAGTTCGGCGGGCCGGATTAAAAAGCCCAACGGGCCGTATATGGCCCGCGGGCCGTAGTTTGCCCATGTCTGATCTAGTGTCACCCATATGAGGATGGGTTCCCCTTGAGTCTGGTTCCTCTCAAGGTTTCTTCCTTTACCAATCTAAGGGAGTTTTTCCGTGCCACTGTTGCCTGAGCCCTCAGACTTGCTCATTGGGGACAAATACACATACACACATACATACATACATACACACTGTGAACTGTATATATCTTGAATTTTTATTATATTAATTCTTTATACTTCTCCTTATGTTTATCTTTTGTTTTATGTTTATGTTCTGTAAAGCTGCTTTGTGACAATGTCCATTGTAAAAAGCGCTATACAAATAAACTTGAATTGAAAAATTGAATTGAACTTACACACACATTTACACACACACACACTCTCTCACACACACACACACTCTCTCACACACACACACACACACACACTTACACACACATTTACACACACACACACACTTACTCACAATCGAAAACATACTCACACTCACGCACACACACACTCTCACACACACACTCTCACACACACACAGACAAACACACACTCGCACACACTCGCTCACACTCGCTCACGCTCACACTCACACACACACACACACACGCACTCACACAGACACACTCACACACAGACACACACAGACACACACACTCACACAGACGAGGAACACACACACTTACACACACACTCGCACACTCACATACTCACACACATACTCACATACACACAGACACACACACATTTACACACACACACTCTCTCTCACACACACACACACACACACACACACTCACATTCTCACACACACACAGACACACACACATTTACACACACACTTACTCACAATCGAAAACATACTCGCACTCGCACACTCACATACTCACACACACACTCTCACACACACACTCTCACACACACACAGACACTCACACACACTCACACTCACACACACACAGACACACACACACAGACACACACACTCACACAGACGAAGAACACACACACTTACACACACATTTACACACACTCGCACACTCATACTCACACACACACACTCACATACACACACATTTACACACACACACTCTCACACACACTCACACAGACACACACACTCACACAGACACACTCACACACACTCTCTCACACACACACTCACACAGACGAGGAACACACACACTTACACACACATTTACACACACACTCGCACACTCATACTCACACACACACACACTTACACACACATTTACACACGCTTTTACACACACACTCACTCACACTCGCACACTCACATACTCACTCGCACACTCACATACTCACACACACACACTCTCACACACACACACACACACAGACACACACACACACTTTATTGCCAAGTATGTTTTCACATACGAGGAATACACACACATTTACACACATACACACACAGACACATACACGCACACAGACACACACAGACATGATCACACACACAGACACACAGAGACACACACACACTCACACACACGCACACACACTCACACACACAGATACACACAGACACACACTCTCGCACTCTCTCATACACACACACACACACACACACACACACAAATTTTACGAATGCAATGCCATATCGCTACGAAACTTGGTATGGTTCATCAGCGACATGTTCTGAGCGCATCTGATCGGCTTGACCCCGGTATCGCTGTGTGAGTGTGAGTGTGTGTGTGCATATTCTTCCTCTTCCGCCATTTGAAGTCAATGGCAGCCCATAGAACCGTACGTATGAAAGTTATGAAATTTGGCACACATGTAGAGGCCAGTCTTAGAAGTTACTATAGCAACTTTGGTGTGTCTAGCTCAAACCCTCTAGTGCCACCAACAGTCCAAAAACCCAATTTTATGCTGACTCGTAAGGCCTAGAGGCAAAATTCTTGCAACATCAGAATCAGAATCAGAAAGGTCTTTATTGCCAAGTATGTTTTCACATACGAAGAACACACACACATTTACACACACACTCACTCACACTCGCACACACACACTCACACTTACACTCGCACACTTACACTCGCACACTGACTCACACTCGCACACTGACTCACACTCGCACTCATTCACATACTCACAAACACCTTCACTGACTCACACACTCACACTCATTCACACACACACACACATTTTGAATTTTCAAGTTAAGTTCAGTATTTTACCAATACAATGCCATATCGCTACGAAACTTGGTATGGTTCATCAGTGACATGTTCTGAGCGAATTTGATCGGCTTCACCCCGGTATCGCTGCTTGCAGCTATATTTCAAACTGTTACTGTACGGTATCGGGTTTGTTTTTTATATTACAGATGTATCTGAGTCTACCTCAATTTTATTTATATTTAAAAATTACTGCACATATTTTAAAACACTTTATTCACCAGAAGCTAGTGAACTTCCTAGCACTAAACTTGCACTAAATTCTCAGGTTTCTCTCTGTTTATATTTAACACTTTGCATTTTATTACAAATTTTATTACACTTTATTAAGCATTTCTTACATTTTCTTTCATTTTGCACCTTAAATGTTAAGAGAGAATTGTTAAGTGTTCATTGTGACTTTAGACTTATGTTTACATTTTAATTATTTGAGTTCTCCATGGTTGCTGACATTTCTGTCTTAATAACTGAGGGGATTATGATCAGAGGAAGGTTAAGTTTAAAATAAAAATGTTTAATTGTGATATATTTTTCTCCTGGTCCTTATTTTAAATAGGCCATAAAAAAGTTCAATAATTATCAATATCGACCGATATCAAACACTGATATCGTGATACAGTTTTCGGCCATATCGCCCAGCCCTACTCTTGAGTTTCTCATTTTTGTCTTTTTTTGCCGCAGGCCTTGCAGGAAGATGAACATCCTCAAAGAGAATAAAGACTTGGCCTGTTTCTACACAACCAAACACTCCTGGAGAGGAAAGTAAGTGGCCTGCTTGTCTCACATCTCCATTATGATCATATTCTTTTTTTATTTAATTTATGCTGTTAAAGATTACTTTGAAGGCTTGAGTTGGCTGGTTTAGAAGAAATTTTTATTTGAAATTATTTAAAAATGGACAAACACATTTGTTACCTCCACCAGTAGCCAATTGCAGTGTATTTGGGTTAATAGGTAAACACCTGATTAGTGTAACTGAGAATAGGAAGAATGAGGAAGAAACCATAGATTATGATGTAATCAATTTTTACTAATTACATAATTACATACATTTTATTTATATATATATATATATATATATATATATATATATCTATCATATGTATAAAATATTGAAGGTTTCAAAATTCTTCAATAATATTCTCACATTATGAGGTATCCAATGAGATACCTCACTAAATAATCACTAAATCTCCGCCATCGGGCATTATACTGAACCTGAATGTTCAAGATCTTTTTTCTCTCCATAAACTCTGATGCAGATGGACGCTTCTCGCTATCCTGAGAGATTCAGTCTTTGAAATCGGAGAAAAGTAATGGTTCAGAGAGTAGCAGATTGTGTGGAGAGTGACACTTTGGAGCATGTATGATCTGGAATTTTCCTGTTTGGCTGATGTACATGTGATGAATGAGTTCCTTGGCCAGGTTTTTTCTTCCTGTGATGTTGTATGAGCTTGTGAAGTCTGCTTCTGAATGCTGCCTGATCCAGATGTGGATTGATCAAAGTGTGAATCCCTCTGATTCGTCTCTATTCTTTGCTGCATTTTTCTGTATGCACCTGGGTGGTTTGGACTGGCGAGCCACCTGTTGAGTGAATCCTCAGAACTTCTTATGGGCTTGAATGTGGTTGCCGTTGAACGGTAGGAGTGAAATTGCACAACAAACCTTTTTTTGTCCTAATCCGGGATCAACTGCACAGACTGAATTATCTCACATTCAAGGAACTTTTCTTTTGGAAACTGAACTGAATTCAACACTGATTAAGTTTTTTTTTTTTTTTTGTCATTGGGGAAATGATCAATTTTGAGGTCTTTCATTTCATTGTGAATGAATATTTCACTGGTTTACTGGTTATCCAGACTTGTTGTTTCATTTTGATTCATGTTAAACCTGTTGGAAATTGATTTTGACGAACTGACTGTTAATGTTTGAGTGATAACAAAAAAAGGGGTTTAATCCAAGAACAAGTCATTCAGATGCAGTGAGAAAAAGATAGCCAAAGTTTATTTAAGTAAATTTCAATCAATACACACAAATAACTCTGGCACTAGTTGAATTCTTAACTGAAATTTACTTTATGGTTCCCACAAAGTGAAATAACCATCATATTCCTGAAAGAAAAGGGAAAAGGTACAAATAAGTAACACATGAGCATTCCTATTTCTTATGTGTTTAATACAGTAAGATTTTGTTCTTAACCAAAACATTGAATGTCTGAATGTGTTCACATTTGTTGGTCCATAGCTATCTCTTGGATAAACCTAGTCTTGTGAGTGTCCTGGTCCTATTGAGGAGTTGACGCAAAACTTACACTTTTGGTGTGGGTTACACTTGCCTACGAATTGAACACTAATTGGAAGGCTGTTCCTTAACTGCAGGACTTTGTTAGAGAAAGCTCTGCCCCTGCTGTAGCCTTTACTACTTGACTTGCTACCAAATAAAATGCACTTTTTTATTTAAAATAGGTGTGACATATAAAATTGTACTATCATAAAAAAGAGATTAGATCATAAAATCAAAGATTGTACTGTGGTACAAGACCATTCAGTGCTTTAGGTCAGAAGTAGTTTTTTTGTACTGCTGCACATTATGAAACAGGAAGCCTATCCAGAGTTACTCTGTAATCAGAAATCTTATTTCTGGCTGCATGTGGTCCTAGTACAAACACTTCTGTCTTGTCAGAATTAAGCAGGAGGAAGTTAGTAAGAATCCACTGTCTAATGTTCTTTACAAAATCTTTGTTCTTATTAAACTGCTACCTCTCACTGGCTTTGCTTAAACATTATTTTGTCATCAGCATAACCGTGAAAGCTAATACAGTGTTTAAGAATAATTGTAGCAAGTGGTGCATACATAAGGAGAAAAGAGCAAAGTCAAAATTTACACCCAAGCAGATAACAGATAGTCAAATAAGATCTGCACCAGGAGAGGTCTTTTCCCTTAACTCCACTAAAATTAGAATAGTGTGATCACTGATATCAAAAGCTGCACTATTCTTAAGTATCACCGGCAAGGTGCGACAACCAATTTAACCAGTGCTACCTCTATGTGCAATGAATAGGCCAAAAATCCTGACTAATACATTTCATGAATGTTATTCATATATAGGTAAAAGCGCATTTGTTGTTCTACAAGATTATCTAGGATCTTGGTGATAATGGGGAGGTTTGATTTTGGCTTACAGCTAGAGAGCTGACAGGGGTAGGGGTCAGGTTTTTAAATCAGGGACTTGATAACCCATTGTTTAAAAGGTTTAGGCACATAAACAGTCCTTAGGGAAGAATTGATGATTTTTAAAAGGGGTTCAGCTGCAACTGATATTATGTGTTTAAGTAAGGTCTAGTGGAATGTTGTCCTCTAAGTAATGTCACCTGATTAAATTCTTTGTGTTCAGAAAGTGAACCAATTATGGATGATAAGTCTGAGAGACTATTGATAAACCCCTTTTGCAGTAGCAAGTGTAACTGTTCATTTAACACGGTAGTTCGCAGAGTGCATATATTATGTCTAAGAGACATTTGAAAAGAGATGAGTTAATGCTCGGCGACAACTTCAGATTGTGGAGTATATTATGCGTACTATATAATATGTATCCACTACTACTGTTCTCAGAGGGTCTACAATTATCAAAGTAAACATTAAAGTCTCCCACAATTAATGCTTTTTGTATAAAAAAAACAACTAGGAGAAGCAACTAACAAAGTAATTCAAATCATAGCCATGGGGGTCTGTAAATAAATATAAGTAGAATCTATTCAGAAGACTTTTTTGTGGCTACATGTTGTTAGTATGAAGAACTTTAAGCAAGTTGAATTTATGTCTAGGTTTTTGTGTAGGGCCAAGATTGTCATCATAAATATCTGCAACTCCTGCTCCCAACTTGTTAGGTGAGGCTGACTACATCTGGATGGACTAATTTATAATGATTAATTTAATGTTACATACTCTTGATTAAATCTATATTTATGTTAAACATAGTACATTGAACTCCTGATACATAATAGGTTAATAATAGGTCCTAGCTACAGATCAAAGATGCTGGCTGTGCATTCAATATAATCTAGTTTTATGATAACCACCATTTCTGTGACCATAACCTGCTGTATAGTACATTACCATGCTACTTTGAGCATGTTACTGCATGAGACATTGCCTTTGATAATTTACACACCTCTGCTGTAGAGGTCTTCACGGGTCCACTTAGATCCGAAAACCCGAGGTCTGACCCGAGACCCGAGCGGGTTCGGGTCTAAAAGTTTCACGTGTGCCTCGGACACGGGTCGGGTCTAATAATAGCGGCATCGGGTCTCGGGTAATTTAAAATGAATGTGTTTTTACCGAACGGACCCGAGAAGACCCGAACTACTTTATCTCGCGTGTGTGCATCGACTCGAGTCCTTTTCCAACCTCTCCTCTGTTTGCCAGGACCGCTTGCGACATGTGGCTGGCGACGTGTGGCTGGCGGTAAGCTAATTTTCATTGAAACAGACCTGTCTATCAATTTTGAATCCACTCTGTAGCGTTTACTTTAGTGTAGCGTTATGCAACATTTGGGTCGGGTTAAAAAAAAATGTCATCAGTTCGGATTCGGGTCTAATTTTTTCGGGTTTGTCTCGGGTCGGGTCTTTCTTAAAAAAAAAAATAATAATTATGCATGTAGGGTTCGGGTAAAAAGTGATTCAGGTCACTTCGGGTCGGGTACATTTTTTTTTAGACCCGAGAAGACCTCTACTCTGCTGTATTACTTTTAGTTACCTCTAACTGATGTAGGTGTATGTCATTAGCTCCTACATGAAAAACCAAAACAATCTTTGAGAACCAAAGATTACCTCCTATTTCTGCTGCCCTGGCTTCCAGTATACACCTAATCAGTGTTGCTGGAGCCTCTAAAGGCCTAGCTAATTTCCCAGACTGAGGCTTTTATAACCAGTGTTTTTTCAGGGTTGTCAGTAGGTGTTTCAATGAGGAGATCAAACTGTTATTGATATGAAGTGGAGAGGGGTGGCATTAGCTTTGGCTTAGCTATGCTGCTGAGTCCTCACCTATTTGAACCACTGTAAGGGCTCTAATGCCAGAGTTGGGGGTGACTAACTCCACCTAAGGAATTTAGACTTTCCCCCAATTGCTAACCCACTCTAACCTCTGGGTATGCACCTCTAAAGCCGCCTTCACACTGCACACGACAAACGGACACGACTGTCGGATTTCGCCCCCTAGTGACAGTCGCACGTAATGTGCAATATTATCATGCAGACGTCAACATGGGAGAGAAGCGTGATTCTCGCGGTCTCCGAACACCCGTTACTTTATGATCCAACTCTTGAATCATGCAGAGATGCTTACAGGAAAAATTAAGCATGGAAGCGTGTTGCCGAGATTGTCGGTCTTTCAGGTGTGTTGTATTTGCAAAATGTGCTAAATGTTTGCAAACTTAATTAGCCTGTATTATCCCTCCATTTATCATGGTGAATGAAGTTAGGAGTACAATCAATCAATGCAATCCAGAAAGACCACGAATAACATGGGAACAACATTAAAAATAATGCAATATAAATATTAATAATTTTACTTTTTTATCAATAACAATGTATTTAAAACAAAAAGATTGCTTTTGATAAAGTTAAAAAATTACTAAAGTTTATATTAATACTTTTTAATACGAAATACGGTACGGAATTAGTACGAAATACGGTATAATCCGAATACCAATGAGGAAGTTCCCCTCATTGTTCTGAGTGTTTTGATGTCAGTGTTGTGGAAAGTTTTTTGATTTTGCTTATATTGGGGCGGGACTGCAGAAAAAAACCGAAAGCCAGTTGGTACACCAATTTAAAACTTTGTTCAGAGAATCACCCTAAAAAAGCTGGCCCAGTTTGGTGTAGATTTATTGAAAGCTTGCTGAGTTATAAACCTCTAATTTTTATATTGGGTGTCTATAGCAAAAAAAGCCACTTTGAGACCAGGTACCGTGAGTAACCATCTCTTCTGCGGTTGTTGCACAATATTCTTGTATTTGAACACACACAAAGCTTTTTATGTTCAGTGGCGGTTCTAGACCATTTCAACTGGGGGGGCCAAGCTGGGGCCAGTTGTATTGTTAGAGGGGCCAGACCTTTATTACATTTAGACCTTATTGTTGTCATATCACTTTCTGCACTGCACTGCAGGCATTAACAGGCAAAACACCATGTTTATAATCATTCAACAATGTATTTGCATTTCAATTTTATTTTTTACATTTGCATTACATATTCAGTATTGGTCACAGTAACTGTATTCTACGATTTTTGTGGGTTTTTTGCAAAAAGGTCATCCGGTCCCCCATCAGAGTTCTTGGGTATATATTCATCATTGGCTGCACAGGTGGTTCTTCCTAGGATTTGCTGATATCTGCCAAAGGAAAAAAAAAATGTCTGTCTGTCTGTATTTATCTATCTAAAGTGTGTATACCCTTTTCATTTCAGCAAATAGTTTTCATTTACATAAATATTGAGAATTAAGTTTTAAGTGCACTTACTACTTCATACTACCACCCTCATTTTTACTCTTTGTCATGTCTTTTTGTTGTTATTACTACAATTATATACAAAAATATTTTGTTGGTATTACTATTACCTGAAATATCTGGTTCAGTCTCACTGTCTACCTTATCTTTTCTTTGGAAGAACGACATGATGTCCTTCTATCTCTTCATTTTGGTGAGAAGTATAGAGCAAAATCAATGGGGACCAAGAAGCTTATGAATTAATTGACTGAAAATAACTGACTTGCTAGGTAACTAACTCAGAACCATGAGTTTGTTGATTATATATTTTATCCCTTTTCAAAAACTGCCACAAACTAACAAATGGCCAGGTTGAGATTAGCACTTAAGTAAAGTTGGCCACATATTCACAGATTTGAGTTTCCCGAGTCAATAACTCCTTAGCTAAATGCTGTTATTACACAAATAACACCTCTTTTCTATCGTAGTAATGTAGAGAGGCAGCTACAACCCAATTTTATTCAAAATCAGCTTTCCTCCGTTTATCAAGAATAACGCCTCCTAGGGCCTTCAAGCCACATGCACCAAAATCGGATATGTCGTATGTCAAATGCCCTGGTCTGAAGTTTGTTGCTATTACTTTTTTACTAAGTGATCCGAGTACCGGTACTCATGGTACAGGGTCTCAAAGATTACATTATCAAGTAATCCATGTCATGTTCATTCCAATTTATCCTTTTAAAAAATTATTTCATATGACTCCTATATTGTGGCATCATTCATTTTCCATTTATCTGATGTAACATTAGTATCCTGGGATTTTCTGTTTCTACCTTCTATTTCTGCATAATTCCAAGACATTTATATTGTGTATATATGTGTGGTGGTCTCTTTCCAGGTACAAGCGAGTTTTCTCTATTGGGACAAATGGCATGACAACATACAACCCTACGACATTAGAAGTTACAAACCAGGTATGAATCATATCAGGCAGATAAATTGTTAGAACAAGAACAAGTTTATTTCCATTATATTAATAAGCATCCATTATTTTACGGATTTTACACATTCCTCAACCTTATTAAGCTGGTGCCTCTCATCTGGCTTTGCTGAAGCATACAGCTGTGTGTCTTTGGCATAACAGTTCCACTAATACAATGTTTGCAAACACTTTTACTCAGAGGTAGCATATATACACAAACCGGTACACACACTTACTAGGCTATGAGGGTTTATTTTCTCTTTCGCCACTGTTTTTTTTTTTTATCTGTATTTTGCTTTGTGTTTATCCACATGCATTTTGATAAATATTTAACCGTCACATTTATAGTTTGGAAACAAACTTTAAATGCTTTCTTGAATACTGTTAGTACTAATATTTTTGTAAATATTGTAAAAATTCTAATGCAATGTAATTAGTGTATATTGTTCATAGTGTTCACAGTGTACATGTCAAAATAATTTACTGTACATGTCCTTACTGTGTGACTTCCTTTACAGTGGCCTTATGGGGATATATGTGGTATCTTGCCAGTGGGAAAAGGACAAGGCACTGAATTTAACCTTACTTTCCGTAAGGGTAGCGGAAAGAAGTCTGAGACCCTCAAGTTTTCCACTGAACATCGCACAGAGCTGTTGACAGAGGCACTGGTGAGCAAAAGAGGGGAAATGGCAAGATATTAGAAGGAAAGTAAACAGACTATTATTTAAAAGAAAATGGGGCATTACTATTGAAAGAAATGCTGGATGACCTGGTTTCTTGAAAATTTATTTTAAAATTGAGAAATGTAATGGTCACTATTTTGCCACAGTAAAAAGTTGTACTTCTCTGTTTACAATATAAAGCTTGGGCATTTCTGTGTCTGTGTGTATAAGAGACTTAACTCATGTGGTGGTCTGGGACAAACTATTAGTAAATAAGGTTTTTTCTTAAATTGGGTTTTTCTGCCAGTAATATTCCTTGACACATCTATGGCAAATGACATAAAATTGGTCTTTAGGTTTTAAGATTATATTATTTGTCTTGTTTGGCAAGATTTCGTATTGAAATGACTGACGTTTTTAAAGATTTAGAACAAAAAAAAGTTGGAAAAAATTGTATTTCATACTTTTGATACTAATGAGTAACACAAAACCAAAAGCACATTCTGTTTACATACATATTAGTTACCTGTTAAAAAAAATTATAATAATTTAATCTCTAAAATAAATACAATAACATTTTAAGGCAGATGAGGTACATAAATTTATCTAGTTAAAGTTTCTCAGATATTTAACCAAATACGCATTGTAAACTAAGTGGAAAAGCATTAATAAAACATTCATATTTGTTCAGTTTTTTAATGTTTATAAAAATAGGTGTCATGTAAAGGCATTATCCTGATGGAAATGTGTAAATTTCTTATTCTATAACTAGAACATGTTCCTAAATGAAAGGCAGAAACGAGTCAAGTCAATTCAAGAAGTTTTTATTGTCATTTCAAGCATATATAGCTGTTGCCGTACACAGTGAAATGAGACGTTTCTGCAGGATTCTGCAGTGCTGTTGGCTTTGAAATTGGCACCAAGAAATTTGCTGCTCTCGACGATCTCTACAGATGATCCGTTGATGGTCAGTGGAGAGTGATCACTCTGTGCTCTCCTGAAGTCAACAACCATCTCTTTAATTTTTATCAACATTCAGAGACAGGTTGTTGGCTATTAACACTAGGTACTTAGCTGTTGCACATCCTCTCTGCATGCTGACTCGTTGTTCTTGCTGAGGAGACCCACCACGGTCATGTCCTCGGCAAACTTCTGATGGTCTGATCTGTGCATTGCAACACAGTTGTGAGTCAGCAAGGTGAACAGTGTTGGGCTGAGCTTCTCAATCAGTTTCTGGGGGACGATTGTGTTGAATGCTAAACTAAAGTATATTAACATTGTATGTGTCTTTATTTTCAAGGTGGGTGAGGGCTAAATGAAGGGCCGTGGCAATGACATTGTCTTGTAGATCGTGATCACCTGTATGCCCTGCCACATGCGCCGGGTGTCTTTGCTGTTCTAAACGTGGCTGGCAATTGTCTGGACGTGCGCACACGTTGCTTCTCTGATGGCTTAGTTGGCCGTTGCTGTTCTTAGGTCTGCCCTGTCCCCTGTTCTGACGGCTAGGTCTATAGCTGGTTACTGATGCCGTGTACTCCTCCAAGTTGACTAAGTAGCCCTTGATTGCAGCCTTTCAAGATATTCCAGCTAGTGCACTCAAAGCAGTCCTGAAGAGCAGAGGTGGCTCCTGCTGGCCAGGTTTTCACCTGATGAGTGGTCTGTATACAGGAATTAGCATAACAGAGATGTGGCCTGAGTAGCCGAGGTGGGGGCGGGGCCGGGAATGTTTGTGTAAACAAGATTTTGCGTGTTTTTCCCTCTCGCTGCAAAGTCCATTTATTGATGGAATTTAAGGAGCACTGATTTGAGATTTGCATGATTGAAATCTCTGGCGAAGATAAACAGTCCGTCAGGTGAACATTCAGCAGATTGCTAATAGAACCATAGAGTTCACATAGAGCCTCTTCAGCCCTTCAGGGGGAATGTACACTCTGACCATGAAAATCGTGGTAAATTCCCATGGTAAATAAAATGGCCTGCATCTAACAGTCACAAACTACACTAATGATGAACAGTAGCTAGAAACAAACACATTTCTCTGAGTTCTTGCACCATTCCGTGTTGACCACCACGAGCCTTACCGCACAGAGCTGCATTTCTGTCGGCGCAAAACGAGGTGAGCCCATCTAGCTGAATGTCGGCGTCTGGAACCCTGTCACTTAGCCACGTCTCTGTGAAAGCAAAGACACAACAGTTTATAAACTCTCACAGTGTAGTGCGTTCAAGTCGGATGTAGTCCAGATTAATTGTCCAGGGAGCAAACATTTGAATGTAGGATGGACAGGAGAGCCGTCCACCTAGGTTTTGTTTGTAGCCTAGCACAGACACCTGCCCGCTTCCCGCTCTTCCGCTTCCTAGAGCACCGCTTTTGACGTCCCCTGCATCAGGTGTGCAGGTTGGTTGTTGCACAAGTTTTGTACTGTATTAAGTTCTGGCGGTTGTATACATGAACACCGTTGCCTCTGGTGTCCATGTGCTAGGAATAGTCGGGCTAAAAAACTTAAATAGCACTATTTTGTATCCGGAGTGGCCGCTGCGTTCTACTGCTGTGCCACCATCTTGGACCCTTAGCCTTGACATGTTTGTTGTGATCACAGGCTGATTAACAGTCACATATTGAGCGGGTTTGCATAGGCATAAAAAAACTGAAATTCTTTATAACAAAGAGCCTGATTTAGATAACCAGGGGTAAAATAGGTCCCCAGTGCAAACAAGCACCCCAAAACACACACCCTTACCAAATATTTTCCGCATAATATCATAGAGGTGTTTTAACTTTTCAAAATCTGTATCCTAAACATGTGCTTTGGGATTAGCCCACTGAATTATTATTATTTTTTTATATTCTAAAATATTTTCTGCACCTATGACAAGATGATTTTTCTCTAAGATTTGACATTAAATTTTACATTTAAAGCAAACATGAGATCTATCAGGAAATACCTAACGGGTATACCTAAATAGTAAACAAAAAAGCATGAAACTAACAAGTCCCCTCCATAAGTATAGGAACAGCAAGGCCAAGAAAGGTCAGAATTTTAGCTTTTCATTTTCTTATGTTTCGTTTCCATATGTAAAACTTAATTGTTGCGTCCAACGTAATATGGCACATTTGGTGCCACTCAATTTGAGTAAAGTGAGTAAAAGCATAAAACAGGTACTGTAGCCTTAAAGTAAATAACACTTAATATTTTTGCTTTTACCTTATTACTTGTAACTACATAACCCAAAACTTCACTAAGCTGCTGCTTTTTTCTTTATGCTGCATTTCCAAGCTTGCACCTCAGCTTCTTTATGTTGTTGTTTATTTTATGTTTCTGCTTTCAGTCTCTCTTTGTAATTCATGCTCAATTAGCTTAAGGTCTGGTGATGCCACCATCATAAGTTACATCATTAAAGATTAGTGAGCCTGTTTCAGAAATAGCCATGCAAGCACAAGCCATGATACTACCTCCATGGTGCTCCTCAACCAATGAGCTGTTTTGGATCATGAGCATATCTTTTCTTTCTTCAACCTTTGGCTATACCATCAGTTTGGAAACGGTTAATCGTGGCTCCAGAACTTTCATGGCTCATCTTTGTATATTGTTTATTTATTTATTGAGAATTCCAATCTAGCCAATAAGACAGAGAGTGCTGTTTGTGGTAATTAAAGTGAGAACGCCTTCCTCATTCTTGGCTTTTAAAGGCGGGGTGCACAATGTTTCAAAATGCTTCAGAAAACTGAGTGGGGCCGACTAACAAAACAAACATGTAGCCAATTAGAAGAAAGGGGTGTGTCTTCTCAATATGTGGCGGAGAGAGTGTTTAGTGCGCATGTCTGACATTAGCCTCTGCTGTTACCTCTGCCACGGGTTCCAGGTATTGAACGTCGTCTTCCGCGTGAAACCTTTCATGGCACAACAAACAGTACTACAAAAACACAAATTTGACCTGTATTACCATAGTATTACTCATTGAGTTCATTTATTGATAAAAAATATCCCCTCGGCCAGCTGCCCCAGCAGGTTCCGCCATAATAGTTGCCTGGGTTACATATGTATGTGTGGGGCGGAGCTATCAAAACAGGGGTGACACCCATTTGGGTTGGGGCGTGTTTGTTTTGGTGATTTCAAATGTCAACATTGGCTTTCAAACATCGTGCACCCCACCTTTAAGTGAGATGTTATGGGCAAAAGAAAAGCATATTTCAGACCAGATAATTCAAGAAAAATTACTCTTTTGAAAAAAAAAAGGATAATTTAAAGGTTTTCTAAGGCCACCACACATATATGGTTATAGTTTATTTTCTTATATTCTCCTTTTTCTGTTCTATAGAGGTTTAGAACAGACTTTGCTGAGGGCAAGATAACTGGAAGAGTAAGTATTGTCAATCTTTTGTACACAAGCAAACCAATGTTTCATTCCAGGTCAGTGCTTATACAAACACTGGTGGGTGGATGATTTAGATGGATGATTAGATAGATAAAAGGTATTCCAAATGCACGCTTATGACCATGTAATATTTGACATTTTATAGGCACAAAGAAAGATTCATTGTATTTACACAGATAAATACTAAGTAATGTATTAACAAACAGTTGTCAGAAGGAACAACTAAATTTAAAGCTAAATTTAAAATTTTAAGTTTGATTTTAACTGTTAAGGTTTTAGTTTTACAGGCATCACTGATCATGTTGTGCTTGGCTGTGTTTACTGTCAAGATTGTTAAATTCAGATGAGATTGATAATTTATTTTGGGATGTTATCAGCGTTATAACTGCTACAAGCATCATTGGAGTGACGCAAGGAAGATGGTGGGGTTGGAGGTCACTCCAGGTGGCATTGACCAGATCGACCTCCACACCAACCGGGTCATCTGTTCCTATGATTACCGTTGCATCGAAGGCTTTTCAGAAGTTTCAGACTACCAAGGGGGTTTTTGTATTATCTATGGAGGCTTCAGCAGATTGGTAAGTTTGTTTGAATCTATTTGCATTATTTTTCATTATAATTTTTAATAAATATTTCTTGATTAAACTCTACCCATGGTAAAGCAAAGTAACAGATTACATATACAGTTGTATGCAAAAGTTTAGGAACCCCTGACAATTTCCATGATTTTAATTTAAAAATATTTGGGTGTTTGGATCAGCAATTTCATTTTGATCTATCAAATAACTTAAGGACACAGTAACATTTCAGTAGTAAAATGAGGTTTATTGGATTAACAGAAAATGTGCAATATGCATCAAAACAAAATTAGACAGGTGCATAAATTTGGGCACCCTTGCCATTTTGTTGATTTGAATACCTGTAACTACTTAGCACTGATCAATTGGAACACACAATTGGTTTGGTGAGCTCATTAAGCCTTGAACTTCATAGACAGGTGCATCCAATCATGAGAAAAGGTATTTGAGGAAGCCAGTTGACTCTTTGACTCTCCTCTAGCAACATGGAGGCCTCAAAACAACTCTTAAATGACCTGAAAACAAAGATTGTTTAACATTATGGTTTAGGGGAAGGTTACAAAAAGTTGCATGGATTCCACTCAATATCAGCAGATTCTTTAGAATAATATTGAGGTTCTGTGGGGTGATTTGAAGCAGGCTGTCCATGCTCGGCAACCATCAAACCTAACTGAACTGGAGATGTTTTGTAAGGAGGAATGGTCCAAAATACATTCATCCAGAATCCAGACACTCAATACAGGCTAGGGCTGGGCGATAAAACGATAACGAAATGTATCGCGATAGACACATGATCAATATCAATAAAAATGTGTCCGATAAAACATTTTATTTATTTTTTTTATTCTTCGTCAGAAGAAAACAGAGGTTGTGAAGCAAGTTTGGTTGCATTAACAAAGGCACTCGCTCTCTGGCTCTCTGGACACGCTAACAGCCAATCATGTAACAGTATCACGTTTGGTTGCGCCATATTGTTGTCTCGTGCTTCAGTAACCGGGCAACTGATGAGCAGAAAATGAGCCGCAGCGAGCGAGGAAATTGTAAATAAAAGAGGACTGAAAATATACTTGAATAGTTCAACTTAAAGTATGATTAGAGTAAGAATAACTTGAAGAGCTACTTTTTCATATTTCTGCAGGTTTTATATTTCAAACAATGTTACTGTACTGCATCAGGTTTTTTTATATTACAGATGTATCTGTCTACCTCAGTTTTATTTATGTTTACAAAACACTGCACATATTTTAAAACACTTTATTCACCAGAAGGTGAACAGCTACTGAACTTCCTAGCACTAAACTTGCACTAAATTCTCAGGTTTCTCTATTTTTATATTCATGTGCGTCGGAAGCAAATAAAAAGTGTGGGGTCCTGTCCCACCTACATATAATGGTTCTGATGCCCATGGATTTCAGGAAGCAGGAGCGTGGTCAATGCTGTAGGTAAAACACGGAATGGAGTTTAATTTATTAGGGAATTCCTCAAGCAGAATGGATTCAACTGGCGGCGCTCTGAAAAGTAATTAAATAAAGACATGCGCTGAATTGAGACGGTAAAAGTGGGTGGGTCCAATATTATTGGTCTTAAAAAGTGGGTGGGTCCTGTCCCACCCACATATAATGGTTCCGACGCCCATGTTTATATTTAACACTTTGCACAATTTTATTACACTTTATTAAGCATTTTTTAAATTTTATTTCATTTTGCACCTTAAATGTTGAGATAATTAAGTGTTCATTGTGACTTTAGACTTATGTTTACATTTTAATTATTTGAGTTTTCTTGGTTGTTGACATTTCTGTCTTAATAACTGAGGGGATTATGATCAGAGGAAGGTTAAGTTTAAAATAAAAATGTTTAATTGTGATATATTTTTCTCCTGGTCCTTATTTTAAATGGGTCATGAAAAAATATCAATAATTATCGATATAGACTGATATGAAACACTGATATCGTGATACAGTTTTCAGCCATATCGCCCAGCCCTAATACAGGCTATAGGAAGCATCTAGAGGCTGTTATTTCTGCTAAAGGAGGCTCTACTAAATATTGATGTGATTTTTCTGTTGGGTGCCCAAATTTATGCACCTGTCTAATTTCGATGCATATTGCGCATTTTCTGTTAATCCAATAAACCTCATTTCACTACGGAAATATTACTGTGTCCTTCAGTTATTTGATAGATCAAAACGAAATTGCTGATCCAAACATCCAAATATTTATAAATGAAAATCATGGAAATTGTCAGGGGTTCCTAAACTTTTGCATGTGACTGTAATTGTCACAATGCTAAACTGCAATAGAAACTACATAACCTTGTTTTCTAAGTTTTCTGTTAACAGCACTAATAAAGTAGCACAAATAGTGAAGTTCTAACACAAATAGCGAATATTCTTTTTACCCATAATACTTTTTACCCTCTTACCCATAATACATATATATAAAATGTATGTATGTATATATACTGTATTCACTATTCAAGTATTGAATAACATGCATTGCACATACAAGCCGTATTTTCTAATTTATTTTGAATGTATGTTGTATAGCTTGTATGTTAAATGTTTATTTGTTGATTTTGTTGATCAGGTTCTTTTATACTTTCAATATTTGGTGTATAAATGTATATATCCTTTTCTGTTTTATTTAGCACCTCTTTGCATCAGAGCATCGTGATGAGATTATCCGCAGTGCTATCGAGCATGCTGGGAACTTTATTGGGATCATCTTGCGTATGAGAAAGGAGCCTTTAATCTTTGAAAGCTTTGTCAGTGAGCGGCTCGGGAAGTATGGCACTGACGAGAGCATAATGTCCCTTGCCGAGTTTGTAGTACAAAAGATCTCACCACGTCATGCGGTGAGACATGCGTGCGCGCACACACGCGCACACACTCATGCACACACACACACACACACACACTTAATGCTTTGTATTTTTTTTAAACATGGAGTATTTTTAAGTTAAGTCAGGAAAACAGAAAGATTATTTTAACATTAAGACATTTAAATTGTTTTTTCAGAGGGAACAAGCTTGGTCAAATAATGCTATTTTCTGAACTCATATTTAGACTCAAACCTCTGCAAAGCTTTTGAGTCTTCTTGTAATATTTGTTGGTTTTCTATTTGTACTTGCTTTGACTGCTCAGTGCCCTAATTTATTATAATATTTCTATTAATTAAGCAATTTGTAAACTGCTTTATCTTATATGTGCAAACATGGGATTTATTAAAAAAAGTGCACATGTATGTTATAAAGCTTAGTAACTACAAATTGTCTCTAGCAAACATGCATGTCCTTGTCACAAGGAAATGCATAAAAATAAACGTTCTGAAGCAGTGATTTTTATCTGATCAATTTTATCTGGGGTTATAGCATCACTTATATAACATAAGTGAACAGTATAGCATAGTTAAAAACACTAGCAGAGCATAGTTCAGCAATAAAAAAGTTTCCCTGTCTATGTACTTCTGCCTAATAGTGTCATATCTAATGTTGTATTGTAACCTTCCCGTGGGGACGCAGGGGTAAAATAAGTCCCCAGTGCAGACACACACCCCAAAACACACCACCCTACCCCCTCTTCATGTGTGTGAGAGGTGATAAATGGATCGACTTGTTTGCCATAAGTTGTAGCCTGTAACTGTGGAGGAATAGCTTCTGGTACTTGAGGATTGTGTGGCTATGTGTAGCACTTGGGTTAAGATTCCACATAGTTAGGTGGTTGGAAGGACCTGGTCCCACCAATCGGCTGGTTAAGTCTTGCCTTGGAAGACAGTGGCCTAGGGTGAATTGGGTAATATGAGCTTCTAGTTCTCTTTGCTCGTGTATATTACTCTTGTATCTGAAAATAATCAGAGGATTTCCATGGCTCTGTACATCCCATTGTTGAACTACAAGGTGTGTAATGAGTATGAGTGATGAAATTAAATAACATTAATTGGTTCACAAAAACAACACCCAAAACAAAGGAAGCTTGATCAAACTTATGACGGCTCTGATGCTGGTTGTGTGCTTTATCAAAAAAACTGGTAGAGATGAACAATCCCTACTGACTGACTAGTATACTTAAGTGTACTAGACAGTATTTTAATTCCAAACTCTGAGATCTACCCAGTCTGGATCAAAGAAAAGGATATCCAAAGAGTAAAATGTATAGAAAGTGCCAGCTAAACAGAAGTACATAAAATGGTTGTTAAATCACAACCCTTTGCTCCAGAAAAATCATATGCATCTGTGGCAAAATCCACCATGAGCACTGTCATTTGTCAGGCATATTTGACTTGGGTTGTTAGTTAAACACCAATAAATCAACAAAAGCTCTACTCTACCTAAAAAGAAGACTAAAATTCCCAGTGCCAAATAATAGCAAACCAGCTAAAAAGCACTGAAGATCAGAGTACATTAGCTGAATATGACCAAAGCTCAAGAGGGAAGAATATTTAACATGGTGCAGAAAAGACAACTTCCTAAATCAGAAGAAAAGGGCCTACACTTGTTTTACAGTCATATGCAAAAGTTTAGGAACCCCTGACAATTTCCATTATTTTCATTTATAAATATTTGGGTGTTCGGATCAGCAATTTCATTTTGATCTATCAAATAACTGAAGGACACAGTAATATTTCAGTAGTGAAATGAGGTTTATTGGATTAACAGAAAATGTGCAATATGCATCAAAACAAAATTAGACAGGTGCATAAATTTGGGCACCCTTGCCATTTTGTTGATTTGAAAACCTGTAACTACTTAGCACTGATTAATTGGAGAACACAATTGGTTTAAGCCTTGAACTTCATAGACAGGTGCATCCAATCATGAGAAAATGTATTTAAGGAGGTCAATTGCAAGTTGCTGTTCTCTTTGACTCTCCTCTGAAGAGTGGCAACATGGAGGTCTCAAAACAACTATCAAATGACCTGAAAACAAAGATTGTTCAAGATTTTAACGTTAAGACCAAAATAACCGAGCTTATGTTTCAGTTTTTCCACCTGAAATTAACAACAGGTGCACTAGAGGGGCAAAAATGAGACGAACTCTTATAATAGAATGGTTTTACAAGTGGAGGCCACTGACATTTTTTCATCAATTTTTGTCAGTGCCAGAAGGTTTGCTTTGTCTGCCAGCACACTCAAGAGCATGGAGGAGATTCCAGGAGACAGGCACTTACGTCTAGGAGATCGGGAAAGGGCTGTAGAAGGTCCTTAATCCATCAGCATTACTGGTATCTGCTCGTTTGTGCAAGGAGGAACAGGATGAGCACTGCCAAAGCCCTACAAAATTACCCCCAACAGGCCACTGGTGTGAATGTCAAGCAATTAGAAACAGAGTGGCCTGAGAGCAGTATGGCCTCATGGCCAGAAAGAGCGCTACTGATGCATTTTTTGCTCTAAGAATTATAATGGAGAAGTACAGGGATGGTCAGAAGGAGCTGCACTGTGTGTTTGTGGATTTAGAGAAAGTGTATGACATGGTGCCAAGAGAGTAGCTATGGATTCTGGATGTCAGAAATGGCAGAGAAGTACATCAGAGTAGTTCAGGATATGTATGAGAGGAGTATGGGAGTATGACAGCAGTGAGATGTGCTGTAGGTCAGACAGAGGAGTTTAAGGTGGAGGTGGGGCTACATCAAGGATTGATTTTGAGTTTCTTCTTGTTTGCTATGTTGATGGGCAGGTTGACCGATGAAGTCAGACAGGAATCTCCATGGACATGGTATGTTTGGGGATGACCTTGTGATCTGTAGTGAAAGTAGGGAACAGGTGGAGGAAAGGTTTGAGGCCTGCTTTGGAAAGAAGAGGAATGAAGTCATAGTAAGGCAGAAAACATCTGTATGAATAAGAGTGAGGGAAGTAGAACAGGGAGGTTACAGGGGACCGAGGTCAGGAAGGTGCAGGAGTTTAAATATTTGGGGTCAATTGTCCAGTGTGAAGGGGAGTGTGAAAAGAGGTGAAGAGGCAAGTGCAGGCAGGTTGGAGTGGGTGGAGAAAAGTGTCAGGAATGTTGTGTGACAGAAGAGTGTCAGCAAGAATCAAAGGAAAGGTGTACAAGACAGTAGTGATACCGGCTATGCTGTATGGCTTAAAGACTGTAGCAGTGAGGAAAAGTCATGAGGCAGAGATGGAGGTAGCAGAGATGAGAATGTTAAGGTTCTCTTTAGGAGTGATGAGAGAGGACAGGATTTAGAACGAGCACCTCAGTGGGACAGCTTAGGTTGACTGTATTGGGAACAAGGTCAGAGAGGATAGATTGAGATGGTTTGGACATGTGCAGATGAGGGAGAGTTGTTATATTGGTAGAAATAGGTTCAAAATGGATCTGCCAGGTAAGAGGTAAAGAGGAAGGCCAGAGAGGATATGTATGTATGTGTTGAAAGAGGATATGAATTTAATTGGTGCACGAGTAGAGGATGCCAAGGATAGAGTTTGGTGGAAACAGATGATTCGCTGTGGCGACCCCAAATGGGAAAACTGAAAGTAAAAGTAGTAGTCAAATTTATCAGGTATTATGACATTAACTTAAACCTATTTCTAGTTTTTCCAAGCTTTTTTTAAATTTAAGATTGACTACTTCTATTGGCAGAACCTTGAAAAGAAGCCTTGCCCACCATTTTACACATTTTTAACTCAGTGTTACCTGTGCCCAACATTTTTTTCACATTATGCTGCACTGTATTATTATTATTATTATTATTATTATGATTAGTAGTAGTAGTTGTTGTTGTTACATCTTTAATTTTCAGAGCAATGTTCAAAGGTTTCTAAAATTTTCACTCTGTGAAATCTTATCTTATCAAGAGATATCCTGCAGGGCTAATATTTTTTTCTTGTGATCTTAATTTTATTTGTGTAGCATAAAAGTAATAATGTAACTGTCAGATTACAGTATGTCTTAATACTGGTCTATTATTATAGTCCTTATTTTGGGGTATGATGATTGGCATTGTTGTTTTTTTTTTTTTGTTTTTTTTTTTTTTTTTTTATAAGGAGCCTGTAAAGAGGATCCTGGCCCTCACTGAAACATCTCTTGTGGAAAGAGACCTTGCCTCCTACAATATCGTCACCATCAAGCCCTTTGGAGAGGTGAGCCATTCTACTCTTTTCCAGAAGCAATGTTTGAAATTAATTTAGTTTGACCAGATTCAAGCTCTATGCAACATAGAAATTCAAACACTTTAAAGATTTAATGCATATTAAGGTATGTATTATTTAGCTAGCATGTAATCACTTAAATTTTGAATTGTAATAACATAATTTTGTGTATTTTGCAAATTGGGTTCCACTTGTCCTTAAATATGTGTTATATGGAGAAATAAGTATTAGAAGTATTGAAATTAGCTAGCTTACTATAATTTTAATTTCACAAATAATTTCACTTTTACGAAATATCTGAAAACAAAGTCAGAATGGAGCAGTTCTTGTTCAGTAAGACTCCAAGTAACTACCCTTAAACTACAGAGCCTATGGGTCTGGTTACAGACCACGCAGTAGGGCATTCTGCGAGATGCTGGAAAGACTTTGCCTGCAACATTTTAGAATGCCAAACCCACATTTGAAATGTGATGTTAATTAATTGGTCCTGATATCATGCTCAGTGCAGATAGCATAAGAAGTAAAGGAATTAGCATATCTTTTAGATTTCTGTGCAGGCATGTAGTAGCACCAGTCTGTGGGCTTAATTTAGAATTTCCTAAAGTATGTGGTCGGGTTGATTTATTATACCTTTTTTCTCTTTTACACCCGCCCGCTTCTTCCAAAGACAATGTCCACCTTATGTCAGACAACAGTCTACCACCTTAACAATGCTATTAGACAGGTTTTTCATAGACAACCATTTGTACCATTGTACTGTCAATAAAAGGTAAATAAAATGCTCTTAGAGATTCTTAGAGAGCTTTCTCAGGAAGCACATTTTTGATGTCTCTTCTTGACCATACAGCCAGTGTTCTTGTTCAAATCAAATTTCAGTTGTGAGTCAAACACTGTTCCGAAATACTTGTACTTTTGTAGGATCAGTAAATATTCACCATGAATGATGCTGACACTTGGTTTGACAAGATCAATGTACTTGTCTTTCCACCAATCGACAAATGCAGGTATGGCACAACCATGTTCATGCCATGCTGTCTCTTTCAACCATGTTCATGCCATGCTGTCTCTTTCCTTGGAGAAGACAGCAATTCATAATGTGTATATATATACAGTATATATATTTTAAAATATATTATTAAAAAAATTGTTAGAGAATTTGACAAGGCAGCTGCCTTCATGCTATCTACATCTACAGCTATCTGTATACATAAAAAAAGCAAAGGGAACAGGACCATGCTCTGAGGAGAACCGGTGTTTGACTTGATGACGGTGGACATATGTCCATTTACAAGAAGCTACTGGATTGTTTTTAAAGTTTAAATACCAAACTCTAAAGTATGATCTAGCAACCTAAAATCAGAAGCTAATCGCTTAATTATAAAATATGTGGCTGCATCTTGTTAAAAGCTGAGCTAAAATTAGCAAATAAAATTCTTGTGTGCGATTTGGGTTGTTCAACATATTCATTCTGTCTAGGATAAAAAGCTTTGCATTCTCTATACCTTTTAAACCTTGATATGCAAACCGCAGCGGGTCAGGTTTGCCGACAACTAGGGAGACAAAAAAATATTTCAACAAAATTCATTGTCCTCTTTGATTTAAAGATGGGGAAATATAGTGGAAGAAACACTGTGAAAGTGGAGAAGTCCTCACAAAGTTGGTCTGCACAATAACACAGTGTGCATTCACAAATGGCATCAGGGCCAGCAGCTGTTTTCTCTGTTTTCACGCTACTAAATAGTGTTGTGACTAACTCCTATGTGACATCACAATGTAATTTTGAGCAGAGAGCGACTCTCTTTATTTAAGTCTCCTTCACACTGGTCTTACACTGATCTCTACAGTCAAAATGCTGTTATGGTAGAAAGCCCTAAGGGATGGCATGGGCAGATCTCTGTGAGCACCAGAAACAGAGATCAAGTCCTATACTGTTCATATGCACCCAAAAGTGGAATGGATAAAATGCCCTTAGGATGAATTCAGGTGCCTTCTCAGGTGCTGTCATATTAAACAAGAGGTAAATAAAAGGGGTGGAGAGACACTGACAGCAACTTGATATCTGAAGTGAATATTCTTTTTCTGATCACAGCAGTAGTACAGTACCTTTTGTTTATGTACAACAAACACTTATCCTCTTCTTCCTTTTTTCATATTTTATTCCTGATTCCCATCTTATATGCCTGACATACAACCCCAAAACAGAAAAGGTTGGGACAGTATGGAAAACACAAATAAAAAAAAAAAAATAAATTTACTTTGACTTGTATTTCATTGCAGACAATACAACAGCACATTATTTAATGTGTTCATCATGATTTTTATTGTTTTTTTCTTTCAAAAAAACAAAATTCCTATTTTGGTTCTTGCAACACATTTCAAAAAATTTGGAACAGTAAAGCATTTACCACTTTGCAATGTTGCCTTCCTTTTCACAACACTTAAAAGACGTTTAGGGACTGAAGACACCAAGTGATGAAGTGTTTCAGGTGTAATTTTGTCCCATTCATGCTGCAAACAAGTCAAGGTGGGCAACAGTACGGGGTCTTTGTTGTTGCATTTCAAAATGCGCCACACATTCTCTATTGGAGACAGGTCGGGACTGCAGGCAGGCCAGTCAAGTACCTGTATCCTCTTTCTCTGCAGCCAGGACTTTGTAATGTGTGCAGAATGTGGTTTTGCATTATCTTGTTGAAATATGCATGCAGCATATTGTGCTCTCTATGTACTGTTTTTTTGCCAGCGTCACTGACACAACCCCATGTAACTACGTATTGTGGTACTTGACAAAGGTTTGCCAAGTAGTCCTGAGCCCATGTGGTGATATTGCTTATAGATGAATGACGATTCTTGATGCAGTGCCGCCTGAGGGATCGGAGATCACAGTTGTTCAGCTTAGGCTAGCGCCCTTGTCCTTTACGCACTGAAATTCCTCCACATTCCTTGACTCTTTTAATTATGTTATGCACTGTTGAAGGTGAAATAAGCAAATGTCTTCCTATCTTTCTTTGAGGAACATTGTTTTTAAACATTTTCTCACGTATTTGTTGGCAAACTGGCGATCCTCAGCCCATCTTTGCTCCTATAAAGGATTAGACCGTTCTCATATGCTGCTTTTGTACCAAATCATAATTACAATCACCTGTTGACATCACCAGTTTCAAATCACATCATTATTTAACCAATTTATCTGATTACTAGCCCTAAATTGCTCCTGTCCCAACCTTTTTGGGAATGTGTTGCAGGTCTGAATGACAGGAAAGGATGTATATTTACAAATGAAATTAAGCTGACCAGACAAAACATGAAATATTTTGTGTTCACATTGTCTGCAAAGAAATACAAGTCAAAGTAAATTTAGAAATCACTACTTACTTTTTTTATTTGTGTTTTCCATACTGTCCCAACTTTTTCTGATTTGGGGTTGTATATGACTGTCGGTGGTTGTGAACATGCTGTGTGACGTCTATTTAAGAACATTTAATGCAATAGTGGAATTACAAACTGTATGTAAATCTTTATATTTAAAACAATTAAAATGGCTCAGGTCATGATTATTGACAACACACCAAGGTTGATGTCAATACGGTAAAGCCTGGCAGAGATCTCTCATTCAGTTTGCTGTGCTCACTGTCATATGTTTTAATTAAAACGGTTTGGTCTATCAAAAATCTTTTAATAACTTCATCTTCAGGCAAATAAAGACTATCACAGCAAAATGTAATAAAGTTAGTTCAAAGATCTATGATCTATATTCTGTTAAGGCAGGAATTCAGGTGATATAAGTTATATACCGTAATTTCCGGACTATTGAGTGCACCTGAATATAAGCCGGCACCCACTGAATTAAAAAAAATTATTATTTTGAACATAAATAAACCGCACATGTCTATAAGCCACAGGTGCCTACAGGTACATTGAAACAAATTAACTTTACACAGGCTTTAACGAAACACAGCTTGTAACAAAAATAAATAGGCTTTAACGAAACACGGCTTGTAACAAAAATAAATGGGCTTTAACGAAACACGGCTTGTCACAAAAATAAATAGGCTTTAACGAAACACGGCTTGTAACAAAAATAAATAGGCTTTAACGAAACACGGCTTGTAACAAAAATAAATGGGCTTTAACGAAACACGGCTTGTCACAAAAATAAATAGGCTTTAATGAAACACGGCTTGTAACAAAAAATTAAATATTAGCAGTAAACAGTAGCCTACCAAGAAAGTCATTGGTCACTATCTTCCTCCTCCTTCAGTGTCGGAGTTGAATAGCCTCAGAATTGCTTCATCCGATATTGGATCGTTTTCATTGTCGCTCTCGTCACGTTCAACGGAGGCAAATCCCCCGCTGAGCCCTCAACACGCAGCATTCCAGCCTTTCCCCACTGGACCCACTGGCAGATTTGACCATAAGTTGCTTTTCGCATGCGGCCTGTTTTAGTGAAGGATTTCTCCCCACGTCATCCAAGCCTCCCACTGAACACGGAGCGCCACCTTAAATGCATGATTTACACTGATGTCAAGTGGCTGCAAATACTTTGTTGTGCCTCCAGGAATCACAGCTGGATTTGAGTTCGTCCTCTTGATGGCTTCTTTCACCGAATCGGTTATGTGGGCCTTCATGCTGTCCAAAACGAGCAATGCCTTGTTCCTGTGAAAGAATCCTCCCGGTCGCTTGCCGTAACACTCCGTATGCCATTCATGCATTAGGCCTTCCGTCATCCATCCTTTCTTGTTGACTTTCACAACAATTCCTCTCGGGAATTTTTCTTTTGGCATCGTCGTGCGTTTAAAAATCACCATCGGTGGAAGCTTTTCTCCCGCTTTTCTCCCGATGACGTGCAGCTCAGAACACAGGTGAAGTGCGTTTTTTCATGCCCGGTTGTTTTCAGCGTGACGGATGATTCGCCTTTCCTGTTGACCGTCTGAGTGAGAGGCAGGTCAAACATCAGAGGAACCTCATCCATATTTATGATGTCGTGCGGGCCAATGGAATGCTCCGCTATCTTTGCATCAATGAATTTGCGGAAGTTTGAAACTTTTTCCTCGTATTCGGGAGGGAGCTGCTGACACAGACTCATCCGTAATCTGAGACACCACAATGGTCCACCTCTAAAATCCTCAAACTTCATCGCGGTGGTGATTTGAAACACCTCGGCCCTCTGCTCTCTGTGTGTTGACCCAGTCTTCGAGCTCATTTTCTAGTTTGGGCCATCTGCTTTTCTTCCCTCTGAAAGATTTTGTTGTCTTTTTGCACCGAGTCAATTCCTCACGCTGCTGTTTCCAACGTCTTATCATCGACTCATTAAGACCAAGCTCCCGTGCAGCAGTTCTATTTCCTTTTCCAACAGCCAGATCAATCACCTTCAACTTGAAAGCTGCATCATATGCATTTCTCCGTGTCTTTGCCATGATGAGGGTGACAAAATGACTACCGTAATCAGAATGATGAAGTTTGAGCACGCTCGATTTAATCTAAACAGTAAACAAAAAAGTTGTTTGACCTTTAACCCGTTTGGCAATTTCATTGGTCTAAAGAAAGCTTCATGCCGGCAAAAAACTGAGCACGTCACAGAACGTGGAAAAAAAAAATGAAAGCGGGAAAAATCCATATATTAGCCGCGCCATTGTTTAAGCCGCAAGGTTCAAAGCGTGGGAAATAAATTGCGGCTTATAGTCCGGAAAATACGGTAGTTAGAATTTTGTCTGCACAATCACAAAAAAAAACTAATATTTAATAAAAAACAAACAAAAAAGTAATATTTAATATATAATAATATTGGGGGGGCACGGTGGCTTAGTGGTTAGCACGTTCGCCTCACACCTCCAGGGTCGGGGTTCGATTCCCGCCTCCGCCTTGTGTGTGTGGAGTTTGCATGTTCTCCCCGTGCCTCGGGGGTTTCCTCCGGGTACTCCGGTTTCCTCCCCCGTTCCAAAGACATGCATGGTAGGTTGATTGGCATCTCTGGAAAATTGTCCCTAGTGTGTGATTGCGTGAGTGAATGAGTGTGTGTGTGTGTGCCCTGCGATGGGTTGGCACTCCGTCCAGGGTGTATCCTGCCTTGATGCCCGATGACGCCTGAGATAGGCACAGGCTCCCCGTGACCCGAGGTAGTTCGGATAAGCGGTAGAAGATGAATGAATGAATGAATATAATATTATTTAATAATATAACACAATTTGACATATGTAATATAATATGTTTTTTCTTTTGTTATTTTTAGCAATTGCTAATGCATTTATATTTTACTTACACTGACTTACTTACATTTAGACTTGGACATATTTTACTATTTATTTTATTTCTCCAACTTGTTTTCATTTGTCTTTTTTGTTCACTTTGCACCTTTAAAATAGTCTAAGTTTTCCCAGAACAAAATTTAATTAATTAATTATTTTATTTCTAGTATTTCAGAATGGACTATTGAACTTGCTGTAAAGATATTTCTGCAAGCATATTTGTTGATCTGATGATATTGGTGCTGCTACAGGTTTTTTCACTCATCTGTGATGCTGAGAACCCTCAAATATTCACAGTCGAGTTCATCAGAGGACAGATACGAAAATACTGCTCCACAGATAGGTAACACACACACACTCTCTCTCTCTTTCTCTCTCAAAGCTGTATTTATGTGCTAAAAACTTTAAACTGATAGAGAGGCTTTAATGACCACACATGAAGTGAATCTTCTTTAATTTAATTTGTTGAGTGCAATCATACTCCCAACAAATTTTAAGTTTCCCTATCTCTTTTTTACAGCTTTTTCTGTTGTGAAAAAAGCAAAGCAAATCAAAGCAGATTCAAGACGCCATGTGTTTCATTCTTAAAGCACAGCAGCCATTCACAATAGAGGAATCACTGGACATTTGACCATGAATTCAATTAATTTTTATTTGTACAGATATTTTAACAATGTACATTGTCTCTCAAAGCAGCTTAAAAGAAAAATATAAAGGGGAATACTAGGTGCTAGGGAGTAGCATGTATATCTTGAGGGAGGGGGAGATGGGGAGAAATATTAGGTATGCTTGTGATCATGTAATGGTTAAAGACACTGTACATTGTGTGCAAAGGCAGAGACTCCAGCAAGACTAGCTTTGACAGCATAACTAAAGGGAGAGCCAGAAGGTGACGTGAGTATTTCCTGGGCCATAAAGCATCCAACCATTCCTCAATCAGCAAACCTTTGGTGCAAGACCATAAAGTGCTTTATAGGTCAACAGACGTTTTTTATATTTAGTGGAAAAATTTGACTGGGAGCCAATGCAGTGGGGATAAAGTCATGTGTTCATATTTTCTGGTCCTAGTTAGGACTTTATTTGCTGAATTCTGGACTAACTGGAGCTTCCACATGAACCTTTTGGAACATCCAAACAGTAAGACATTACAATAAACCAACATTTAACAAATGAACATCATGAACTAGTATTTCTGCATTGTGTAATCTTAGCAATATATCTGAGATGAAAGAAGGCTACCCTAGTGATATTAACATCAAAGCTTCAAAAGAAAGACTGGAATCAATAATCACACCAAGGTCTTTTACTGCTGCACATGCTGAACCAAAAAGCCCATCCAGAGTTACTCTGTAATCAGAAGCTTACTTCTTGCTGTATGTGATGCCAGTATCAGCATTTTGGGAAACTTCAATGACATTGTAGCAGAAAATTAGTCAAATTAAACTGGTCTATTGAAGGGTAGTTCAAGAGACCATTCTAAGTGCTTATCAGAAACAGATATTTTTATCTACAGGATAAGCTATCTATTTTTTTTAAAGTAATAGTCTGAATTTTCTGCCTAATTTTCTCAGTTTTGCCATTGAAATTATTAAGTCATTGCTGCTGCATATTGATGGTCTTGATGTAGAGAGAAAAGTCTACAGTGGTTTAATTCCTATGTAATTTTACTACTGTATTAAATAACATTCATTTTGTTCGATTCATTTTGTTATTTTTAATTAGGGTAGAGATATCCTAATCTAGCAGCACTCAGAGATTTCCTGTAGCTTAAGAGGATTTCCTTCCATACTAATTGAAATTTAACTTTTAACAAAGTTTGAGGCCGGTAACTTCTAATTACTTTGTTGGTTGTTTTGAGGTGCCTGTGTGATTATTGTATCTGAGTGCTAGTTTTTTCTCTCTAATTATTTTCTTTCTAAAGCACTATTCGGACGGGACTAGTTTTACAGGGGGTCGTTAGAGAAATTTCAGTTTCACAGACGTACTTTGTGATTTTAATCCCGTCCGAAACTGCCATGTCTGTCTTTTTCTCACACGACCTGTGTAAAAATTCCAGCGCAAATTACCTACTGTTTTTCAGCAAAATCGGCGCTTCTCTGAGAAATCTGATCCTGTCCGAATGCGAATGTCTGTGATTGCCGAAAATGTTTTTTCCAAAACGCGTTTTCTTGTCTGTTTTGGTCACCGCGAACTACCGTATTAACCCTAGCGCATCGGTAATTCAAGTTTCTGCTTTCTGCACACCAATAATGGATGTAAATGTGTTTGCTACCTTGCGAAGAAATATAAAAAATGAAATCAACAAGAAGAGCCAAATCACGTAAATTGTTAAGACTGGCTACTGTAATATCAGTTTCATGTAAGAGTACTTTCATTTCTATAGTCAATTACATAACGTGAAAATTATATAAAAACGTATTTATTCCAGTGGGTTTATAAGAAGTTCTATATAAAACCATATGATGACCATAGGCAATCCACGCATCCTGGACATGTGGTCTTGTGCAACGCCCTCATGTAAAACACAGACACTCCTGTCTCCGTAATAAACACAGAGATGTTAGTCCCGTCCGAATCCATACATGAAATGACAGACGTCGGCTGAAAAAAATTCTAACTCTAACGTCGTTTGGAAAACTAGTCCCGTCCGAATAGTGCTTAAGTGGAGCTTCAGTATCTAGGATGTAGCGAAATAATGACTAATAATTAAGTAAGCAGGCATCTGGTAGCTGCATGCATCTCTCAAGGTACAAGGTATGTATACATCAAGACAATTTCTGTTCTACCTCTTCCTGAAATACTTAAACTATTACTTATTTTTTTTCTGTTTTATTTTTGGTGTGTTTTATGTATTATTTATATATTAAGTATTGTGCTGCATTTTAGTCTGAAGGTATCCTTTTAGTCTGTGAAATAGTGAATCAGTGTTGTTTTCATTGATAGACCTCAAAACACTTTTGTACGTCGCTCTGTATAAGAGCATCTGCCAAATGCTGTAAATGTAAAAATTGTCACAGTCTGTGCACAGTTTAGCAACCCTATCACCTTTGGTCACATGGTCATTAGAAGAGCAGCATTTGAAGATAATATTATGTTCCTTTAGAACTGCTTTATGATCCTCAGGATTCTTAGCTCTGAAATCTTCGTACTGTTTGAAAATATGTGCTTTCTTGTGGATTGGACATTGTATGTTTTGTATATTGTTACATTGTATATTGTATATCGTCACCCAAATGAGGATGGGTTTCTTTCTGAACCTGGTTCCTCTCAAGGTTTCTTCCTCATACCATCTCAAGGAGTTTTTCTTTGCCACTTTCGCCTGTGGCTTGTGGCTATATATTGTATTTTAAATTTATATTTTTACATAAATTGCAAACTTTATGTATTTATTTATTTAAATTTTTATTTATTTTTTTATGTGATTTTAATTTTTTCTCTTTTTCTATACTTCTGTAAAGCTGCTTTGAGACTATGTGAATTGTTAAAAGCGCTATACAAATGAATTTAATTTAATTGAATATATTAACATAAGGTTTATTGTTTATTGATTCACTTGTTGTTTGTGCAATCAATGTTTTGTAGGTACAGATGCAACTTTTCAGTGGTCAGGCTTTACAGTGCGGTTGTGGGTAAACTAAATGTTGTCGTTAACAAGCTCATGATGCATGAGGTATTTAGCTATTTGGTTATACCTGTGTGGTTCTCAGAGGGAGGTTGCTTTTTTGAGTTGGCAGGATAGGACATCTATGGTTGGTTGGATTTCCCTTGAACTGGAATCTGTTCATAAGCTTGACTAAAATAATATGGTGAGTATTGCAGGTTAGCAGGAGTGTGCTACAGTGCTGATAATTGAACACTGAGCATTCTGTGTTTGCCCACTGTGCATTTTAGTCCACTGGACATGACATGGCCCACAGTACCAGTAGTGAGAAATGCAGTTAGTGACAGTGACTGATTATAACCCTTGGAGTCAGGTTACAGTTTAGGGAGACAAAGATGGTGAGAGCTTGTTCCAGAAAGAGTGTTTACATAGTGCTTTGTTTACTTTGTGGTCTCTACTACTGCTGCAGTTACTTTATGCTTCACTGATAATAGTTCAGTCTCTTATTTAGCAAATTGTAGCTTTACTTCAGTCTCTCTCTAACAAAGGTGGTCTGTGCCATCACTGCTTCAGCTTTGGCACATGCTTTGGCTGCTGAGTTGGCAGGATAGGAAGTTTATAGTTGCTTGGCTTTCCCTTGAACTGTAATCTGTCCATAAGCTTTAACTAAAAGAATATGGTGAGTATTGCACCATGATTGGTGTCAATGACCTTGAACTTATTGAAAAGGCAGATACCACTGATGTGGTTTATAGTTGACTGAGTGAAATATCTGACATAGTTGTCTGTTGTATAGTTGTTGTCATTGTATCTTGAGGCAGTTGTGAAGAGAAGGTTGTGGGATGGAGGGTGAAGAATGCTGTCCTTCATTGAAGAATTGCTGTGCTCAGTCTGTCATGATATTGCTTTTTCCATTTTGTGTTTTTTTTACTTGATTTTGTTGAGTGAAATCATGTTGTTTTTTAATCTATTTGTTAAATATTTTTCTTTTGTGAAAAAAGCAAAGCTGCTTCTGGGGGTTTACACAACAGATTGAAGCAGATTCAAGATGTCAGTTTCACTCTGCTCTACTGAGAATGGCTGCCATGCTTTCCATCAATGGACATGTTGAAGTGAAGCACAAGCTAATTTGGTTTCCACAATTTGATTTAACTAGAACTAAAAGGACCGCCTAGTGGAGACAAAGATCATGCTAAATTTAACCTCTTTAACTCTCAAACATTCTCATTCTCACCCACTTTTTTGTATCTATCTGATTCTTGCTTTGATTCTGTAGGGATTCTCTGATGGCCAGTCTGTTGGATGGGGTGCGGGCTTCTGGTAACAGAGATGTGTGTGTAAAAATGGCCCCCACTCAAAGAGGGCAGCGCTGGGGACTTCTCAGCATGCCCGTTGGTGAGGAGGTGGAGAGCCTCCATCTCAAATTCCTTGCTGCTCCACCCAGTATGTAAAATGTTATTTAACCAGCAATAGTTATCACTCATTAGAGATTTATTTATTTATTTATAAATAAAAACATTATTTTCAGTTTTTGCTCTATTTCCACTTTGGACACTGCTCCCCTATTCTCCTGATTGATACACTTCTAGAGCACTTCATCCCACTTTATACATGTTTATGTATATGAGTAAGGTGTCAAATAGGATAGGGTCTGCTATTATGGGAGAATTATCAAAAACAGGGTGGTGTGTTGCATCACATCATAAGTCCTGACATGCATTTTATACCATTTATACACAATAATTTGTAAAAATGATTATTGCATCCTGATTTTTTTCTATGTTGGAAAAGCTACTGACTGTTACAAAGCTCTTACATAATTTTAAATTTTACTGTGAAGCTTTCTGTAAGGAGACTTAACTTATCATTAAAGTCTTAGAGAGTGTGTTTTTCTTTTGTTAAATAAAAATGTATTAAGTTTAGATTATCTGAGTCATACAAGTCTAGTGAATTAGCCAGTGTTATAGTAATTCAGTTTCTGATTTGAATTACAGCTAGTGCTTACAACTATGCTTTTATGGAAAATCACCTTCTGACTTGTCAGATTCGAGAATACAATGATGTACTATAGCAAAAATTTACTTGCCTAACTGATCAGAGAGGGCAAAATAATGGGCGATTTTTAGGACAATAGGCAGAAAAATGCTTTGTGACAAAAATATAAAAAGAAAAGATATATGGCAGCGACTGTAAGAACTTAAATTAGAATAAAGTGCAGATAAGTGCAGTTTTATATGCAGTGCAATGCTACTGCGACATTAAGCTGAGGTAGAGAAAGTGCACTGAGGCAGTGAAATTGGTAACTATAAAAAAAATAGAGAGAGAGATAGAGAGAGAGTACTTGGTGTGTTGTCCTTGTTCATTTGCCAAATGTCATGTTCAATACCTAAGCTTCATGAAGATATATAGTAAACCATCTGTGTACTTAAATATTACTATATCATTGAATTGAGGTTAAATGACAATACATATTCACTTATAACCGTGAATGACATCTCAGGAAATTTCTACCTGTCTTTTTTACGCAGATGGAAATTTTGCTGATGCAGTGTTCAGGTTCAACGCCAACATCTCCTACAGTGGTGTTCTGCATGCAGTTACTCAGGATGTAAGTTACCCTCAATCAGGTATTTAGATCTGACTCCATCATAGATTAATTAAATATATACGCACTATATTATAAATCAAAGTTATTAACATTTAACCTTCTGTTCTGAATCTATAAAATGATGCAGTTGTACAACAGTAATAAAGCAGTTTGTTTGAGTATGCACATAATTATAATCAAGTAGTATTACACAAGCAAGAGTGTGGTTATTCTGAATATCATCATGGCTGCTATTTAACATAACCACACAATAGTGACTGTGATATTACTTATATACAACAGTTCTATAAGAACTGGAAGAATATTTGTATTCTTACTTAATGTTTGAGATCAATAAAATAAAGTTTTTTACAGGAGTAAAAAAACACAGATGACAAACTAGAATGATTCTTTAGGCTTTAAGGATAAAGCCTAAAGAATCATTCTAGTTTGTCATCTGTGGTGACCTTTTTAATGCACTACAATGTAGTTAGCACAATAGCTATCCATGTGCACATGAAAATTGATAAGCACTGCATTGTGAAGGTTTGAAGATCTGTGACCTAACATATTTCAGCATGCTTAAGGTAGCAAAGACTTGTATATACAGTGAGGTATATTCTTGCTGGCATAGAAGGCAAGTTAGATTAGCATTGATTGCAGCAAATAACCTGATTTCAGAACCTAGCTTATGTTAAATATCAGCTATTTATAGTTAGGGTTAAAGGAAAGGATGGATTCCTTTACACTTATTTCATTTTCTGTTCCAAACTGAAGAAATCTAATTTCAACAAGGCATTATATTATTTGAAGTCTAGTTTTAGTCCTATATTTAAGAGTAATAAAAGTTACTGTTAACATATAAATATGACATTATTTATTCAAGGAACCATTTATGCTTTATTTTATACTTACTCAACATAATTAGAATCAGAATAAATACTGTATTGGAGACTTGTAGAGTGTAGGGGAAATGGGGCTGTTTCAAAGTGCTAATAATGCAAGGTCCATATCAACAATATAGGTGTTTCATTGTATATTTTATTAATCAATAAGTTAATCAGTCTTATTAAATCACAAAAGTCAAAATTTCAATTTGTCTTGTGGTTCTGCTGTAGATGAATGGCAATGCAGCACATCTGAGACTATGTTTATTCAGACTTGCATTCATTGATGGATTTACCAGCAAAATGTAAGCTATATAACTAAAGGCAGCTGTTTCAATTAAAAGTTCACAAAAAATAAAAAAAATATATGTGCAATAACATTAAAAACTGGAAGTGACATAAATACCACTAATTATCTTGTACCAGTGGTACCTGTCAAAAGGTGGGATATATTAGTCAGCAATTTAACAGCTGGTTCTTGAAGTTTATGTAGTGAATGCAGGTAAATGAGCAAGAGTTAGGATCCAAGTTACTGTGAAAAAGGCAAAATTGTGATGGATCAAGAGCATGTCAAAAATGGTGGGTTTTGAGGGATAGTTGTGTGGGTCTTGTTCCTAGTAGTAAGCAGTGGTTGGTACCTACCAGAAGTGGTTCAAGGAGGGACTATTCATGAACCTGCTGACAAGGTTATGGGTTCCCAAGGTGTATTGTGTCACATGAAGAGCAAAGGCTAGTCTGTCAGGTTTAATCCCAAAAAAAGAGCTAATGTACCACATATTGTTGAAATAATTCTGGCTATGATAGAAAGGTGACAGTGCTTAGCAGCTTGTTGTGTATGTGGCTGCATAGGTGACCGACTAATCAGACTACCTGTGCTGATTGATCTAATTGTTCTGCAAAGCTTCAGAGTTCTTATTGATTCAATAAGGATGGGTCAGAGCTGTTTTGGTGGCACAAGGGAGGGCCTACCCAATATTAAGCATCCATCCATCCATCCATCCATCCATCTTCTACCGCTTATCCGGGGCCGGGTCGCGGGGGGAGCAGTCTGAGCAGGGACACCCAGACTTCCCTCTCCCCAGACACTTCCTCCAGCTCCTCCGGGGGAATACTGAGGCATTCCCAGGCCAGCCGAGAGACATAGTCCCTCCAGCATGTCCTAGGTCTTCCCTGGGGCCTCCTCCCGCTTGGACATGCCCGGAACACCTCTCCAGGGAGGCGTCCAGGAGGCATCCGGAACAGATGCCCGAGCCACCTCAGCTGACTCCTCTCGATGTGGAGGAGCAGCGGCTCTACTCTGAGCTCCTCCTGAGTGACCGAGCTCCTCACCCTATCTCTAAGGGAGCGCCCAGCCACCCTGCGGAGGAAACTCATTTCGGCCGCCTGTATCCGGGATCTTGTCCTTTCGGTCATGACCCAAAGCTCATGACCATAGGTGAGGGTAGGAACGTAGATCGACTGGTAAATAGAGAGCTTCGCCTTGCGGCTCAGCTCTTTCTTCACCACAACAGACCGGTATATCGACCGCATCACTGCAGAAGATACACCGATCCGCCTGTCGATCTCCCGCTCCATCCTTCCCTCACTCGTGAACAAGACCCCAAGATACTTAAACTCCTCCACTTGAGGCAGGAGCTTTCCACCAACCTGAAGGGGACAAGCCACCCTTTTCCGGCTGAGAACCATGGCCTCGGACTTGGAGGTGCTGATTCTCATCCCCGCCGCTTCACACTTGGCTGCAAACCGTCCCAGTGCACGCCGAAGGTCCTGATTTGAAGAAGCCAACAGGACAACATTATCTGCAAAAAGCAGAGACAAAATCCCGTGGTCCCCAAACCAGACTCCCTCCGGCCCCCGACTGCACCTAGAAATCCTGTCCATATAAATAATGAACAGGACCGGTGACAAAGGGCAGCCCTGCTGGAGTCCAACATGCACCGGGAACAAGTCTGACTTACTGCCGGCAATGCGAACCAAACTCCTGCTCCGGTCATATAGGGACCGGACAGCCCTTAGCAGAGGGCCCCGGACCCCATACTCCCAGAGCACCCCCCCACAGATCACCACGAGGGACACCGTCGAATGCCTTCCCCAGATCCACAAAGCGCATGTGGACTGGTTGGGCAAACTCCCATGAACCCTCCAGCAACCTGGTGAGGGTATAGAGATGGTCCAGTGTTCCACGACCGGGACGAAACCTGCATTGTTCCTCCTGAATCCGAGGTTCGACTATCGGCCGAATTCTCCTCCCCAGTACCCTGGCATAGACTTTTCGGGGAGGCTGAGGAGTGTGATCCCCCTGTAGTTGGAACACACCCTCCGGTCCCCCTTCTTAAACAGAGGGACCACCACCCCAGTCTGCCAGTCCAGAGGCACTGTCCCCAGCCGCCACGTGATGTTGCAGAGGCGTGTCAACCAAGACAGCCCCACAACATCCAGAGACTTGAGGTACTCAGGGCGGATCTCATCCACCCCCGGTGCCTTGCCACTGAGGAGCTTCTCAACCACCTCAGTGACCTCAGCTTGGGGGATCGAAGAGTCCTCAACTGAGCCCGCTGCCTCCGCTGCCTCTGCTTCCTCAGTGGAAGACATGTCGGTGTGGTTGAGGAGATCCTCGAAGTACTCCTTCCACCGTCCGAGAATGTCCCCAGTCGAAGTCAGCAGACTCCCTCTCCCACTGTAAACGGTGTGAGCAGGGCACTGTTTCCCCCTGCAACCAACCGATAGTCCTTCTCCATGGCCTCACCGAACTCCTCCCAGACCCGAGTTTTTGCCTCTACAACCACCCGTGCTGAAGCTCAATGGAGGTGGAGAACATGGTCCACTCAGACTCAATTTCTCCAACCTCCCTCGGGATCTGGTTGAAGCTCTGCCGGAGGTGGGAGTTGAAGATCTCTCTGACCGGAGACTGCCAAACGTTCCCAGCGGACCCTCACAGTACGTTTGGGTCTGCCAAGTCTGTCCAACTTCCTCCCCGGCCATCGGATCCAACTCACCACCAGGTGGTGATCGGTTGACAGCTCCGCCCCTCTCTTTACCCAAGTGTCCAAGACATACGGCCGGAGGTCAGATGAAACAACCACAAAGTCGATCATCGACCTCCGACCTAGGGTGTCCTGATGCCATGTGTACTGATGGACACCCTTATGCTTGAACATGGTGTTTGTTATGGACAAACTGTGACTAGCACAGAAGTCCAATAACAGAACACCACTTGGGTTCAGGTTGGGGGGCTGTTCCTCCCAATCACGCCCCTCCAGGTGTCACTGTCGCTGCCCACGTGAGCGTTGAAGTCCCCCAGTAGAACGACGGAGTCCCCGGTCGGAGCACTTTCCAGCACCCCTCCCAGAGACGCCAAGAAGGTCGGGTACTCTACACTGCCATTTGGCCCGTAAGCACAAATAACAGTGAGGGACCGCTCCCCAACCCGAAGGCGCAGGGAAACGACCCTCTCATTCACCGGGGTGAACTCCAACACATGGCTGCTGAGCTGGGGGGCTATGAGCAAGCCCACACCAGCCCGCCGCCTCTCACCGCGGGCAACTCCAGAGTAGTAGAGAGCCAATATTAAGCAGGTGAATTTAATGTTATGACTGATCAGTGTGAATATCATAACATCAGACCATAAACATACAAACTATACATGATGGCTCCAATGTATAATGTTCATGTAGGTGCCAGTGTAGTTATATCTAAATACAAACTCTGTCTATTAGCAGTACTATCATTTTGTCAGTGTTTCTGACATAATTTTCTTTTGACCTTACTTGAATTCTGGATGGACTACACCAAACTCACTTGAATAATGTCTCTCCATATTTTGCCTTTTTCAGATAACAATATATTCTACTAAATAATGTTTTGTATTTTTTCAATACATATTAATTTTTCCCAAAAAAAAAAAATTAACATCCAGAATCTAGGATGTAAAAATATGCATACGCTTCCATAAATTTAAGAGTGTAATTAGCAGCCAAGTGTTGTTAATGGAAGACACAAGCAGTTATAAATATTTATAAATAAATATTTGTTTATCTTCATTTCTTCATGAAATCATAGTCAGAAAATGTCTGATTAAGGGTGAAATTCATGGAAGGAAAAAGCCCTTTCTCTCCAAAAGAATATGGAAGCATGACTTGGGTATGCAAAATTGCATTAAAAAAAACGCAAAAGATCTGGAACAATATCCTTATTTGGTCATCATGCAAATCATCTTGTTAAAGCACAGTGCATCACCATAAACTCATTGTCAAGCTTGGTGGTAGAGGGGTGATGATTTGGGCTTGTTTTGTAGACCCAGGACCTGGGAAGCTTACAGGCATTGTGGCAATAATGAATCCACTTTATAATAGAATATTATTAAGATAAATTTCCATACAGGAATTGTGTGAGTTTCCATTCCATACAAGCAGGGTCAAACCTGATTTCACCTGTTTAATCTTTAGTTGATCTTGGCTTGGAATAGACATGTATGTCTTCTGTTTGGTTGGAATGAAAACCTGCACCCTCACAAGCCCTTTCGATATAAGACTGAAATTGGGTCATGTAATAGGGCAGTGATTCCACACCAGCAAATGGACAACTAATTGTCTAAAGAAAAAAAAATGTTGGAATGGAAAATTAAAATATTAAAATAAAAATCAGGAATTAAAAAAATCTATAGACCATGGGCTTTTTCTGATCTTATGCAAGATTTTATTTCAAATCTGGCATTAATGGATGGCTTGTGGTCTGTGCTGCAAGTTATATAATGAGAAATATTTGAAGCTTTCTGAAAAAATACATTTAATGTAAACTGCTAACTGTCTAAGTCTGTGTTTACAGGGTCTTTTCTCAGAAAACAAAGAGAAACTGATCAACAATGCTATCTTGGCACTCCTGTCTCAGGATACTGAGCTGACTGGGTCCAATGCTGAACTGGAAGCCCAATTTCAGGCCATCAGAAGACTTGTGGCTTCTAAAGCTGGCTTTCAGGCCTTTACCCAGCTCCCTAAGTATGTCAGTCTGCTATTACTTCAATAATAATAGTAACAATAATAACAATAGCAACTATAATGGTAGCCCCAAAAATAATACAACCTGAATTCCAAAAAAAATTCAGACATATTTGAATATGTATAAAATGAAAACTGAGTTTCAAATCACATGAGCCAATATTTTACTCACAATAGAACATAGACAACATGAACAGGTCTCAAAAAAGTTGGCAAGGGAAAATAAATCTTTGAAAAAGCAAGAAATTTTTGAAAAGATTCAGCTTGGGAGAAATTCTAACAGCTAATTAAGTTAATTGATATAAGGTCTGTAACATGATTAGCTGTAATAGGGATGTCTTAGAGAGGCAGAGTCTCTCAGAAGTAAAGATAGTCAGATTCTCTTTAATCTGTGAGAGTGCATAAAAAGATTGTGGAACGCTTTAAAAACAATGTTACTCAATGTCTTTGCAAATCTCATCATCTACAGTGCATAACAGCATCAAAAGTTTCAGAGAAACTGGAGAAATCTCAGTGCATAAAGGGACAAGACAGAAGACCTTTATTGGATGCCCGTCTTCGGGCCCTCAGATGACACTGCATCACTCATTGGCATGATTGCATCTATGACGTTACTAAATGCGCCCAGGAATACTTACAGAAACCACTGTCGGTAAACACAAAATGCCATGCCCTCTGCAGATGACAAATAAAGCTCCATTATCCGAAAAGGAAGCCGTATGTGAACATGGTCCAGAAGCACCATCTTTGAGCCAAGGCTCATTTAAAATGGACTGTTTCAAAGTGGAAAAGTGTTCTATGGTCAGACCAAATTTAACATTCTTTTTGGAAATCACAGACGCCATGTCCTCCTCGCTAAAGAGGAGGGAGACCTTTCCTGAGTGTTATCGGAATTTCAGTTCAAAAGCCAGCATCTCTGATGGTATGGGGGTGCATAAGTGCACACAGTATGTTTAGCTTTCATGTTTTGGAAGGCACTATGAATGCTGAAAGTTGTACAGTATAAAGTTTTTAGAGCAACATATGATATTTTGAAAAGAAGATGCTGCACCATTGTAAAAATGCCCCATCCCAACTATTTGGAGACCTGTAGCTAGCATGAGCTCATTTAGTGGATAAAAGTTTAAAATTTCACTGTTTAAACATTTATAATGTTATCTATGTACTATTGTCAATCAAATATTGGCTTACATGATTTGAAAGTCTTTTACTTTTTATTTTATCCATATTTAAAAACGTCCGAACTCTTTCGGGAATTGAGTATGTTTTTACAGTATTTGACATAATAAATATAACAAATATAAAAAAAAAAAAAAAAAAGAAGAAAGAAAGAAATGTACAGTACAGGGTTGACATGTCTCTGGCTACACACTCTCACTAGTGTTTAACGGATTCAGAGACATCCGTCCTGTACACTTTATTGGTGCTAATAACTATGTTCTATGTTCTAAAACATGGTGTTCACAGGCTTGAATGTGTGTTTTAGGTTTAGGGAGAGATTGGGTGTGAAGACTGTTAAAGCACTGAAGAGGAGCAATAATGGTGTGACACATGCTGCAGTTGACATGCTCTGTGCTCTTATGTGTGTAAGTGGTCGACTGATCTTTATATAAAGTCTTTCTTATATACTTGGGAACCCCAGTTAATTCATTCAATTTTTTTAATCAGGCAATCATATGGTTACAGGGTGAAAATGTATAAAAGCATGCAGATACCAGTCAAAGTTTGAATTAATGTTTAAATGAAATGTCTGAATGGGGGGAAATGTGACCTTAGTGACATTGACTGACATGGTCCTTTTCTTTATTTCAAATGTAACCTACTATAAAAAGCCATCAGTAATTGTTACTGATTGTTTTACTACTTTTCACCCCATACGCATTATGTACTGGTAGCTGTCTGCAAATCTTGACACTGGTGAGAGCTAAAGATTAACCTGTCCTCCGAAGCTGGTGTTAGGTTTGTGATAGCTTCATGCTAATTGAGTATGATTGTTCATTGCTTGTTTAGTACCCTAATACTATTTAGTTTAGTGTTGGGTTCATTAGCTTTGTGTTGGCATCAGTCAGCTACAAGCACATTCATCTATGTTTGCTTTGCAAGCAGTAAATAATCAGAAGAACAACATTCTGAAATAGTAAAAACAGTCTGTCTGGCACCAATCATGCCAATGTCAAAGTCACTCAGATCACATTTTCCCCATTGTAAATATATAAACTGGATGGTGATTGTATATTTCCTGTTTTTTTATTTTTTCATTTTTTTTTTTTTAACAATACTTGTGTATTGTTGCTGTTACAGCCAATGCATGATGACTATGACTTGAGGCAGGAGCAGCTGAACAAAGCCTCTCTTCTATCATCCAAAAAGTTCCTGGAGAGCCTTTTGGAAAAATTCATCAGTAACGTAGTACGTTTTTAATTGGTTTCACCTTCATTTAACTTGATCATATCTATTTAAATGTCAAATAATAAACTTTGGTAACATTTAAAGAAATTTAATATGCATAGTTATAGTTTTTTTTTATTCGCTTTTGTCTAACATTGTTCCCGTCTCTGATTTCTGTTTTCAGGGCCATGGTACAGGTGCTTTAGTGATCAGTGCACTGCTAGATTTCTTGACCTTTGCACTTTGTGCTCCTTATAGCGAGACAAGTGAAGGTCAGCAATTTGACATGCTGCTGGAGATGGTGGCCTCCAATGGGCGCACACTTTTCAAACTTTTTCAGGTCAGAAGCAAAATTTTCATCAGTGTGTATGTTGAGACAGTCCTAACCAAAAAAAGGTGCTTTGCATGGTTTGTACAGAAGAGATGCACTTTTTTGCGAAAGGTTTGGCATCCGTACATTCACTACCATAAGTATTTGGACAGTGACACAATTTTAATTATTTTGTCTCTGTACACCTCCACAATAACCTTGAAATAAATAAATCAAGATGTTATTGAAGAGTTGAGTGTCTACTGTAATTAAAGGATTAATTATAGCCATTTTTACATAGTCCTTCCATTATCACATTTCCACATTTTCCATATTCAACTAAAATATTTATAACTATATGGATAATTTTTGAAACTTGGATGCAAATACTTTATAGTCAATGACTGCCTGAATTCTGAAACCAAGGACATCACTAAATGCTTTGTGTTGAGTTGCTTTGCCTGGCCTTTACTTTAGCTACCTTCAAGTAATTGATTTTTTTGTGTCTTTCTTTCTTTAGTTTTGTCTTTGGTAAATGAAGTTTCAAGAAGTGAAGATTCAGTAAATTTGCAGGAAGCAAAAGTTACAATACTGGGCACCTACAGCACCCTGATTGCATAAATCTGCACATCCTTTTATAATGGGGTCTTTAACTCTCATCAGAGATAATCAGTCACATAAAACCAGATAAATGTCAGCTGCTGCAGTAGTATTTGCTTGAATGTTTGGGGTTGCCTCCTAATGAGGGCCATGGGCCACAAAAAGCCAAAGAAACTGCGAGATTAATTGTTGAAATATACCATAAGGAGAGGGATAGAAAATAATATTGAAGGCACTGAACATACCATGGGACACTGTCAAAACCATCAGTCAATAAGTAGAGAAATGTGGCACCACACCCATTGCAAAGGTCAGGATGACCATACAAAGTTGATGAGAGGACTAGGAGAAAACATATCAGGGAGGCTACCAAGAGACCAACAGTAATACTAAAAGAACTACAGAAATTTCTGGCAGGAACGGGTCACTTCTTGAATGTGACTACCTTCTCCTGTAATCTGCACAAGTTTAGGTTTTGGGGTGGGTTGGCAAGATGAAAACAAATATTAATACACAAGCTTGTCTGAATTATGCCAAACAGTCACCCCAAAACAAGTGGGGAGATGTGTTTGTGATCTTACGAGACTAAGGTTTAACTTTTTGGCAATTCTAAAAGGTATGTTTGGTGCATAATCCATGGAACACCATACCGACAGTGAAGCATGGTAGGGTAGCATTATGCTTTGTGGCTGCTTCTCTTTAGATGGACCAAGGGAACTTGCCAAGATAGAGAGGAAAACAGCTCCAAATACCAGGATATTTTGGAAATAAACGTCTTGTCCTCAGTCAAAAAGCTAAAAATGAAGAGGAATTTCACATTCCTACATGACAATGGCCCAAAGCACACATCAAAATTAACCAAGACATGGCTTCAGAAAAGAAATATTAAAGTCCTGGAATGGCCCAGTCAGAGCCCAGACCTCTGAAAGCCTATGGAATGGCAGAAAAGGAGACGTTCACAGAACATTCCCTTGCAATTTGAAGGAACTTGAACTTTTTGCAAAGAGGAGTGGGATAAAACTCCAAAGTCTAAATTTGTGAAATTAATACAGACTTATTCACAAACACTTGATGCTGTAATAAATCAAAGGGTGCTTCCACAAAGTATTAGCTGGGATGGGTGTTCAAAACTATGCAATCAAGCTGTGGTTTTTTTTTTTTTTTTTTTTTTTTTTTTTTTTTTTAATTTTCCGAATAATTAAATAGTTTTTTCTTTGGATTTATGTTTGTTGGAACTTGACAATGAAATGCCTGTCTTCTTGACAGTGTTTCCCTCTTTGCTAGATGTTTATGAAGGGGCTTTTATTCACCAAGGAATGGATTTAGCAATGTTCATTGGAGTTGTGGTGAGGGCTCTGTGTAGGGGGCCATTTGAGGAACGGGTTTCACTTTCACTGAAGAGACATTATTATATACTATATACAGTATATAAAGATATCCTATATAATTGTGTGCTTCCAACCTTTGTTTGGGATAACTGGGGGAAATGTTGGTGAGATGGTGTACACAAATTTGGTTATATAGTGTATTTATTCTGATTATTTTTCTATGTTCTGTTCTGCTGGCTGTCTTTGCAGCATCCCTCTATGGCTATAGTAAAGGGTGCCGGTCTGGTTATGAAGGCCATTATTGAGGTAAGATTCTATTTCTTTTTGAAGTAGTATTGTCTTTTGTGTGAAAAATCTATACATGTGTATGTGTTCAGGAGGGGGATAAGGAAATAGCCACAAAGATGCAAGACTTGGCGTTGAGTGAAGGTGCTCTACTCAGACATCTACACACATCTATGTTCACTGTTAGCACTGACCAAAGGATGCTTACGAACAGGTAAACACATGCCCCTATCAGCACCACACCCTAGACTTCATCCTAAGCCAGCTTGATTCCAATAATTAAAGTGCACACATGTTAAAATGTATCCAAAGGGACAGAAAAACATAAAGATGAAGGATCTCTGTTAAGTACTGCACACTGTTCTTGTGTTTTCTTGTAGACAGCTGAGTCGTCACCTAGTGGGTTTGTGGACAGCTGAGAATCCTGTTGCTATGACCCTCCTAAAAAGAATCTTGGTGAGAGTGCACACAGGTTAAATGTCTTCTGTTAAGGGTTTTATTTATTTATTTGTTTGTTTTTCTCAACGTCTTTCATTTGGTGTAAATTCTAACTATTGACATTTACATGACAATCTGTTTTTCTTTGTGTCATTTTATTTTGTTTATTGTTCCGTTCATTGCTTCTGTTTTTTTTTTTTTTTTTTCTTCTTCTTTTCATTTCTTTTTTTTTTTAATTTTATTTCTTTCTCCCCTTCAGCCAACTGGGTTCCTGGCATATCTGGACAGCTCAGACCCTGTGCCAGAAAAGGACTTGGACAGAATGCACATCCGTGACAACCTCAAGATTGCTTCTGTAACTGTAGATCTTTCTTTAGTTTGAGTCACAATGTGTAATAACTATTTTACATACCAAATCTCTTCCTCTTTTCTCTGTCTGTCTAGGACCAGTTTGGGCACACTAAGGTGCCAGAATGGCAGCGAATAGCAGGCAAGGCTGCTAAGGAGGTGGAGAAGTTTGCTAAAGAAAAGGCTGACCTGATGCTCATGCACTGGAGGGACAAGATGGGGATTGCACAGAAGGAGGTGAGCCAAGTTCACTGAAAAAGTCAATGAGTCAAAAAAAAATCCCCTGTTTAAAGAATCCAAGTTGAATGAGGAGAAACCATAGAGGAGAGCCATAGAGGAGAAAATTCTACAGTCTATGCAAAGATAACAATGGGTAAAATCCCAACTGTCCTCGTTCACATGTTGTCCAGTACCACTACACACTTTACAAAACTCAACTTTCTAGCAAACCAGTATGATGATGATGTCTTTGGCTTTTCTTTGCCCCTGACATTGAGAGCGTTATTGTGCATGTTTTTTTAAAATATTATTTGAATTGTTCACAAATAAAAGTTTATTCTTAGCTGCTCACTAATCAGCCATTAACTCTTGTGGCTGAGTAGGCAGGACCTATTATTTGACTGTATTCTTGTTTAGATATTTTAGATTTTTGTTTTAACTATTTAATTTTACATATTACATGCAGAAAAATATTGCATACACATTTTATTTGAGATTATTGCTTCAGTGTCTTCCCCTGTACATGTCTTCATGTAAATGTTTTTTTTTCTTGCTTTTACTTATTTTTTACTTATTTACTTTTACTTTAATTATTCCAAATAGAAAAATTATTGGATTAAATGATTTTTAATTAATTAATTTATATTGACCTATTACAAATACCATATGAATTGTGATCATCTGACAACAGTATCAGTAATATTTCTGTTATTTCTGCCCTGTCCTTGACCCTTATTGTGGTTGTCTGCTGTGAATCAATGCAGCAGGACAGGAATAACCTGGTAAGTATAATTGATCACTAAGACATTGTGAGACCATTCTTATGCTCTACTTTGTTTCATTCTCTTTTTAAGCCTTAATATAGCTGTCAAGTTTGTCATAGGTTTGTCATAAACATTATAGAACAAAATGTTCACAATTTATTTTCCACATTATTGTGAATGACTGACTGATTTCAGTGATTTCAATGTATATTTGGTTGCAGAACCCAAACCAAAAACCTGTTGTCTTGAGGAAAAGAAGACAGCGGATCAAGATTGAAGCCAATTGGGAGCTCTTCTACTACAAGTATATACTGAATAGCCATTTTTTTTTTTTTAAGTGCTGCCTGATTTTGCTATGGTTTATTTTGTACATCATGTATATCTGTATATTCTAAAACTTACATTCTTTTAATATAACCAGTATTTTTTAGTTTAGGTGGGATAATGTACTGCTGGTTCTGCATGTGAGTGTATGTATGTCAAGTTCATAGATCAATCCTGAACAATTGGCCTCAGCTTTAACATTATTCTTGGATGCAGTGGCTGCTCCTATAGTTTTTATTTAGATGATGACAATGTAACTGTATAGTTAAACTTAAGGCCTAACCCAAGCAACCAAAAAGCCTCTAAAGAAATCTTCTAAGAAGTCAAATGTTCTTAAATGCCCAAGTCAGTCACCAGTCCTCAGCCAATTTAAACAAGCTTTTTACTTGCTGATGACAAAACTGGAGGCAGAAAGACCCACAAAGAGCAACTGAATGCAGTTGTATAGTTATGACCTTGGAGGAGGGAGGAAACTGCTTTGGTAATGTCCACGGGAACCAGATTTTAGGCAGGCATATGCAAATGTTTTCCATCCAAGTATTAAAAATAATCATTGTATTTATAATTGTTTTTATTTTTAGTTCCTCATGGTCAATAGTTAAAATGGGTAATGCATTATATATTTTAATCTTTTGAATTTAACCTGAAATACTGGACACTGCAAAATAGCAATGTTACTACAATCAGTTTGACTTTATTTACAATTTGAAGCCATAGTTTTTAACATTTGCATGTGTTCTGTACTATGTGTTCTGGGCCGTTTTTCATGTAAAAATTAGTAATTTTAGCAGCAACCTATATAAGTAAAGTCTTGTTCATTATGATTTTCTGACTCCCGAAAGCAATTAGACACTACTAAAAATGATAATGTTGAAAATTAGTATAGTATTTTTATACTTGGTTGCAAATACCTTGCAGTCAATAACTATATGGAACCCACAGACATCACAACTTATTCTTGGTGCATAGACTTTTTTGAAGTATGCCTCTGGTCATTGTTTTTCTGCAGTGTGAAACAGAGTCTCTCATATTTCTTGCTGACTGAGAAATTATTACAAATCATAAATATTAGTAAATCGTATGTGTATGTGGTTTATGTTCTTTGCAGATTTTATCTGGATCATGCAAACTCAAACCTTATCTGGAACATGAAGACTCGTGAGGAGCTGCGTGATGCTCTGGAGGGAGAACTGCGCTCCTTCAGCATAGACAGAGAGCTTGGGAGCACCAGTGAGATTTCTTGGAATCATCAAGAGTTTGAGGTGTGTGTATGCTTTTGATATATAGTAGCAAATATATTTTGGATTTTCAGTGTTGCACTGAAATTTGGCAAATGTAATGTCTTTTAACCCACAAATAGGTAGGCGGGACTTCCTAGTAAACACAGAACTATAGCCTCATTTCCACTGTCGACTCAAATGGGTTCACCATCTTAGTGCTGTTTATTTGTATGATTGTAATTGTTTACCTGGCTGCCTGAGTTAAATAGGGTGATGTTATCTGTTCATCTTGTTCCTATACAGTTAGGTCCATATATATTAGGACACAGGCACTTTTTTAGGAATTTACCAAAACATATTCAAGCTATTGTTGTATAGGTATAGTGGGCTGAAAGTGCAGTCTCAGGTTTAATTTGAGAGTATTTAAATCCAAATTGGAGGAAGGGATTAGGAATTACAGCTCTTGAGAGTAGCCACCCCCTTTTTCAAGGGACCAAAAGTAATTGGACAATTGAATCAAAAGCTGTTTTATGGAGAGTTGTAGGCTATTTCTTCATCATTTCTTCATCAATTAAGCAGGTAAAAGGTCTGGAGTTGATTCTAAGTGTGGCATTTGCACTTGGAATCTGTTGCTGTGAACCTACATCATGCGTTCAAATGAGCTCTCCATGCAAGTCAAACAGGCCATCAGAGTGATAGCAGGAACTTTAGGAGTGGCCAAATTAACAGTTTGTTACATTTTGAGAAAAAAAGAATGCAATGGTGAGCTCAGCAACATAAAAAGGCCTGGCCGTCCATGGAAGACCACAGTAGTAGATGATCGCAGGATCCTCTCCATGGTAAAGCAAAACCTATTCACAACATCCAGCCAAGTGAAGGACACTCTCCAGGAGGTAGACGTGTCATTGTCAAAGTATAAAATCAAGAGAAGACTTCACAAGAGCAAATACAGAGGGTTCACCACAAGGTGCAAACCATTCATAAGCCTCAACAATAGAAAGGCCAGATTAGATTTTGCCAAAAAACATCTAAAAAAGCCTAACCAGTTCTGGAAAAGCATTCTTTGGACGGATGAAACTAAGATCAACCTTTACCAGAGTGACGGGAAGAGAAAAGTATGGAGAAGGCTTGGAACAGCTCATGATCCAAAGCATACATCATCCTCTGTAAAACAGTGGAGGCAGTGTAATGGCATGGGCATGCATGGCTTCCAGTGGCACTGGGTCACTGGTGTTTACTGATGATGTGACAGAAGACAGAAGCAGCCGGATGAATTCTGAAGTGTATAGGACTATACTGTCTGCCCAGATTAAGCAAAATGCAGCAAAGTTGATTGGATGGCATTTCACAGTACAGATGGGCAATGATACAAAACACACTGCAAAAGCAACCCAGGAGTTTTTTTAAGGAAAAGAAATGGAATATTCTGCAAAGGCAGCGTCAATCACCTGATCTCAACCCAATTGAACATGCGTTTCACTTGCTGAAGGCAAAACTAAAGGCAAAAAGACCCACAAACAAACATCAACTGAAGACAGCTGCAGTTAAGGCCTGGCAAAGCATCAGAAAGGAGGAAACCCAGTCTCTGGTGATGTCCATGGGCTCCAGACTTCAGGCACTTATTGCCTGCAAAGGATTTTCAACAAAATATTAAAAATGAACATTTTATTTATGATTATATTCATTTGTCCAATTACATTTGAGCCCCTGAAAATGGGGGGACTGTGCATAAAAATGGTTGCAGTTCCTGAACCTTTTACTTGATATTTTTGTTCAACCCCTTGAATTAAATCTGAACATCTGCTCTTCAAATGATCTTGGTTTTTTCATTTTCATTTTATTCTGGTGGCATAAATAGCCAAAAGTATGAAAATTGTGCCTGTGTCCAAATATATATGGACCTAACTGTAGGTTTAGAAGATGACTAATAGCATAGTTTAACTTAAATGACTGGCAGTATATACAGTAGGCATCCTGTTGTAGTATTCATTTAAATTGGTGAATGACTGGATTTAATGATCATTTGCAGTTAAACAAACTGTAAAAAAATGTTCCTGGCTTTAGAAACTTTTTTTTTTAAATATTTGTCCTTCTATTAGTCATTCTTAGATTTTGCCAGCAGCCCAAAAAGTTAATCAGTTCAAGTTTATCCATATTTAACACACAATAAAGAAATGATGAAGACCTAAATCAGGTGGTTAAACCTGCAATCGCTTCAGCAGTGTAACTATTGTTACAGTGCCTTGAGTAATTATTTTTTATTGCATACCAGGCTCATAAGCATCACCAATCTTCTTTCTGAAGGCCTCATAGAGGTCTTTGGGTCCCACCAAGGTGATACCGCCCACTTCAACAATTAAGATCAAACCAAACTAAATATCTGAGGTTTACATAAGGCACGCCTTCTCAAAATGCTCTGTGACAATGTTCTAATAATTTGCACCATATGTGTGGTGCACCTGTGTGTTCTTAATAATTAGATTTTATTTAATTATATTTTACAGATAATTTAAAAAAGACTTTGGTTTTGGAATCTTCCAATATTGTTAGAATGATGATAAAATGCCCATATGTTTAACTATATAAAAAAGAAACGACAGGCCTTCTTGGAGTGTCCTAAAAAACAAATGATTGTATACGTGTGTGTTTTTGTTTAGGTGAAATATGAGTGCCTTTCTGATGAAATAAAAATTGGAGATTATTATCTGCGCCTGCTTCTGGAGGAGGATGAAAATGAGGAGTCTGCAGCCATAAAGAGATCGTAAATATCATATTGCACAGCACTAAATGTACATTTTAGATTTGGCTGCTCAGAAAAAGCTCTAAAGTGTCATTTCCTGTACAGTACATTACTGGTTCAGTTAATAATTACTTAATTAATTTAAAAGGGAATTGTAAGAAGAAATAATTAATTTCTTCTCTATCCAGTTTGGAATTTCCTAGGTTTCCTATTTGTTTCTCTCTTTTAATCTTCATTTTCTTTGCAGGTATGAGTTCTTTAATGAACTATATCATCGTTTTCTCTTAACACCCAAGGTGGCAATGAAGTGTTTGTGCCTTCAGGCACTGACAATAGTATATGGCAAGTGCTATGAGGAAATCGGCCCTTTCAGTGACACTAAATACATTGTGGGCATGTTGGATAAGGTTAGTTTTTTTTTTTTATTCTAAACAGGTTATATAAATCATTTTGCATTCACTTTTTTTAGTGTACATTTTTAAATTCCCTTTGAATTTTGTATGATTTGGCAAACAATTTACATGTTTTGCTGTTTTTATTACACACACTACATACAGTGTACTATGTAGTTTTATTTTACGTTTTTTTGATTTAAGTGTAGTTTTAAGCCTGTTACATACACCTTACTGGCAATTTTACGCCCTGCTGTAGTTGTAAAGAACTAATCTGCAAGTGCATAGCAATCTAAACATGATTTGAAATGCTATTTGTAGAACTGCATTCTTATTCTGTTCAATTCTGATCTGCCTGGGGTAATGTTTTTATAGAGCACATTAAACATTTTATGCACAAATTGTATACATGCAGGTTGGGAATGCAGCTTGAATTGTTGAGTGTGTTGGTTTGTGTAGCAAACCTTAATTGTATAATTTTAATATGCAGTTTTAGTGTCCATCTTATGTTTCTCTTGTTTCAGGGTTCCCGCGGGGTTTTAAAAAGTCTTAAAAGCATTGAATTTATTAGTTTGGAAAAATACCTTAAAAAGTCTTTAAAAGGTCTTGAATTTTGATGTTTGGGTCTTAAAAATTGTGCTGTATGTAACTTCTCCATATTGTAATTTTCCTCAAAAGTTTAATTTGTCAACCACGATTATTTTGATTAAATGACGTAGTATAAAAGAGTGGCGGAACCAATAATTGAGAACGCAACGCAGCCCCGGGTCACCGTACAAAATACTGCGAACACGCGATGCCTTTAGTAAAGGAAGATCACGCGCTACGACACCACAGCCATAGACTACAACACAACACAACATAACAAGCAAAGGAGAAGCGCAAGAAATCAATGAAAATCTCAGCATTCCACAGGAAAGGTTGACTGGCGTAGTGTTAATTTCGTCAGACGAGATTGCTCGTCAACAACCTTTTTTTCATGACTAAGACGAGACGATGACAAGACTGCACCACTGTCCAAAAACGCTGACTAAGACTAAATTAACATGCATTATTGTTGATGAAAAAAGACGAGACGAAAATGTTTTGTATAAAATAAAAACTAAGATAAAATCTCTCTTCATTTTCGTCTACAGTTGTCTCTGCTTTTTCATCAGCTGTTACGCCTTTAAAATATTCAGCACGACTTCGCACTGTTGCTCAAGTTACAGGTCCGTGAAGCGGATCCCGCTTATTATATTGCTACCTACCAAATAAATCGGTAATTTGACACAAAATGATGATTTAAAAAGGAATTTATTGATTTAAAAACAATTGATTTGTTTCCTCTAAAGAAAATAGTGCGCTCCGTCTCTACGGTTAGAATCCTGTGTGTCCATGGCAACGCTCTGTTTTTCATGGCAACGGTGTGTTATAGTTTGCAGCGGTCTGTTATCAAGAAATAAAATAGTGTGTGTGTAGAAAGAATTCGTCCACACGCCGCTCAAATAAATAAATAAATAAATAAATAAACAAAATCTCCTGAGCACAAGTCCACCCCTGGTCTATGTGGCTTTTTGTGTTAAATTATATTTCCTGTCCCTGCGCAGGCTCTTTTATTGTACATGACAGCTTATGTCCCGATGGCCGGTCTTTGCATTACGATTAAAAGCAGTATCAATAAAGTAAAAAATGTGATGTGCGGTCAAGTTCGAGTGTATGCACTGTTTAAACGTGTGTTCTCAACTTCTCACTGATACTTTTGTGATTCGCGGTTTTTTTATCAAGTTTTATAGCCTTGATATTGTTTCTTATTCAAAAGTGGTGACAGAAAAAACTCAGCACCCCCAACCTGAAACCTCTTCCCAAGCCTCTGTCACAATCACATCATAATCAAAATGAATAATTAGGCTTAAAAGCAAATGTATATGTAAGGGAATCAAGTTTAACAATAACATGTAATATTGCTCCAAATATCATCAATAATGGTGTGTGCAATACGTTGGTAATTTATATATATATATATATATATATATATATACACACACCTACAGTTTTGATCTTAGGCTTTTCATTAAGTTATTTATTTCCACTATAACACTTGTGTTCCTGATATTATTGCATTTAATGAGGCCTTGTTGTATTTATTCTTACAGTAGATTCCAGATGTTTTCAAGCTACAATTTTTTTGACTAAAACTAGACTAAAATGACGGGACTTTTAGTCGACTAAAACTTGACTAACAAAAAAGATATGTGAATGACTAAATATGACTAAAACTAACAAGGACATTTGGCATAAGACTAAATTAAAAATAGGTGACGAAATTAACACTAGATTGACGCACGCAGTTATATTTTTAAAGTTTGTTTTTACATTAGCTAGCTACCAATTTCATTCTGAGGTTATGGGGAAATGTAAATTTAATGAAGCGTGGCTGGATAAAAACTCTTCGTCATTGGTTAAAACCAGTGGACAACAACGTTTTTGAGGCGTTTTGCCCCATATGCAAAAAAAGGATTCAGCTAGGTACAATGGGAATGAAGGCATTAGAGTCTCATGCCAAGTCGTCCAAGCACATTAACGCTCTCAATGGACAAAAACAAACTCCTTCCATCGCCTGCATGTTTCAACCCACTAATGTTAGCCAGCTATCTGCTAATGTGCCTGAAGTGGCAACAGGAGCTAATGTTAGCCAGCTTGCTGCTAGCGCTGCAGACCCTCCAGCTATGGCCGCAACTAGAGTGGATCTGCGCACAGCTTTTGGGTCCACACCAATGCTGACCTGATCTCCAGGTCCAACCTCTCCGCCACACACTTAAATTGCTTCACAAGGGCCCTCCTGATTGTCCTTGAAGACGTGTGAATGTTGGTTCTTGACCTGTACCTGAGGGATTGCAGTGATTCACAGTCGTTCACAGTGCAGGTTGAGGAGGGCCTGATGATCTAGTGGAGGCTGACGAGAAACATTGTGAACATCCCACATGGTGTCTGGTACCGCCTCATGTGTTTCTCTGTTACTGTAAAAGGCTGGTATGCCTGGAGTGTCACCCAGGAGGCGCATTTTGCCACCGGGCTTTGCTTGGATTTATGTTTTACCATGCTTTTTAGTATTCTTTCAAAAGCTTATCCCTGAGAAACTTCTGAAATGGGGCAGTCTATTCGATCAATTCCACTTTAATATCAATTTACGTCTTCAGAATACAGTTTATTTTTTCATTTTAATATTTGGTTCACATTCTTTGTTTTTTGTGTACAGTTTACAATCCTTTTGTTTTTTACATCCCCTTTGTTTTCAGTGTGCATGTTACATTTCTGTTGTTTTGTACAGTGCTTTAATTCATTTATTAATTTTAGTATTGGACTCAATACTTTTTATGTTTGTTAATGGTTCTAAATAGCCAAATGTTTTAAATGTTTTTTGTCTTTTGTTTCTGCAGTCTACTGATAAACTAGAGAGAGACAGGCTTATTCTCTTCCTCAACAAGCTCATTCTGAACAAGGTTAGTTCTACTGTGGCCCCTCTTCCATCACATTTACATGGCATTCCTATTGGCTTTGGTTGTGTTTTCAAGTGTTAAAATTCTGGGAACATATTTAGGTATGCAAAATGGCATGCCCTTTTTTTTAACTACAAAATATAAGCCAGTAAAAAATAGTACATGCCATTGTGGATGTTACATACATAGAACCTTTGATAGAGAACTTTGCCAGCTTGGCGGTGAAGCCCCAATCTTTTTGGTGACTTGAAGCCCCAAACTGTTCAACACCTCAGGGCCTTAACCGTTTAAAAATGAGTCTGTGTAGACTAAAAATATGAAATCCCTATACTAATGTTTGATGTGAACATTAGCTAATGCTCATGACCTGTATCTGCATCATGTTGTACACTGTGCTACTGACACACGATTCACCATTTGGATAACTTGATAGTTGAGCAGGTGTTCCTGTTAAAATATAATCTGTATCTGCAACCCGTTATTACCCACACCTTTAAAGACATCTTGACATTTGTATGGATAACTTTTTTAATGAAATTTAATTTACAATGTATATAAAATGTTTAAATTTTATGAAATGTCCCCAAAACAATGTTAATGTTTATTATCTGATTGTATTTCTTTTTTTTTTAAGACAATCAGATTCTAATCAAATTGCAAATCATGACTAATATTTATTTATTTATTTGTTTATTTTTAACTTGGAGACAGAGAACAAAGATGAACAATTAGCAGCACAGTACCAATGTTTGTTAAAGAAAAACCTAGAAAGAATGTGATTTGTTTCAAATAATATGCAACTTTGTGTTAGGATGTGTCAATGATGCGAATGTGCTCTTTCTGTATTTACATTTACAGCATTTAGCAGACACTCTTATCCAGCGTGACTTACATTTTTTTTTATTTCAGTTTATACACCTGAGCAATTGAGGGTTAAGGGCCTTGCTCAGGGGCCCTGTAGTGGCAACTTGGTGTACCTGGGATTCGAACCAATGACTTCCGATCAGTAGTCGAAGCTACCGCATCCCATATCCCCTATATCAACATATTTGAGAAATGTTGCCATATGTGTAAATTAATACTAAATAAGTTTGGATAAAGTTGGGCAAAGTTGGTTTTTATGTCAACTTAAATGCTATTTTGACTTAAATTAGATACCATTTTATGATCAAGCTGATCAATGATCAAGCTGAAATTGAAAATCACAATTAATTTAATATAAATCAAATGTACTAGCCAAGCACATGCAGATCTTTGGGTTCAATACAGGAAAATGCATTTTTGGTTGTTAAAATAATATCTGCTGTATATATTATATGTGCTGGCAGAACTATTGTGTCTAACAGCAAGCTATGCATGTTCAAATGAAACATGATCACCCCAACTGGTCATTTCTTTCCTGCACCTACAGCATGAGCATTATCTTGTGTTAAATCACATGAAGTATTCAACCCCTTGCTTGTCTTTTGGGCAGCAAGGGAACAGTCAATTCTTGAACTTGATGTGTTAGAAGCAGCAGAAATGGGCATGCGTAAGGATCTGACTTGGGGCCAAAATGTGATGGCTAGATGACTAGGTTAGAGCATCTCCAGAACAGCAGGTCTGTTCTATGATAATATACTTTTATTAAATATACTAACTTTTTATGTTTTATGATGAGCAAGGCTCATTGGTGCATGTGGGGATCAAGGGATAGCCTCTACTATATCACATTGCAGGAAAAATTAATGCTGGCTATGATAGAAAGGTCATTTCAGCTGGTTAATGCACCATGCAGCACTGCAAAATTGTCAGGAATGCTAAGGTAACCTGTATGAGATGGCAAAGAGGAAGAGTTGAAGGTGTTGACTTTGAGAATTGAACGTTTACTTGCTTAATACAAGCCTTCTTTTAACAGGCGCCATTTGTAATATTGTAATTATAACTGTCTTATGTTTTAATGCTATGGATGACCAATGTATATACATACAGTACATACATATAGATATTCATTGTCTTATTATAGTATATGTGATAATTTTGCTTATTCTTATTTTTATTTATTCATTTTTTTAACAGAAAAATGTAAAAGACATAATGGACTCAAATGGTGTGCGCATTCTAATAGACTTGTTAACCTTAGCCCACCTACATACAAGCAGAGCTACTGTTCCACTACAGGTGTGTATATTTGTAACTCTGTAATAAAAGCTTAGATACATGAATGCATAAAGCCATACAGTCTTGTGTCTGACAAGTAATACTACAGATTTTTTTTTCTGTGTACCTAATTTGTGTGTGTGTGTTAGAGTAATGTATTGGAAGCAGCTCCAGACATGAAAAGAGAGAGCGAGAAGGAGTGGTACTTTGGGAACGCTGATAAGGAACGGAGAGGACCTTTTAGTTTTGAAGAGGTAGGTTCCGTTAACGAGACCTTGGTCTAATTATGTGGTTGATATTATGAACAAAATACACTAGCTCTGTTATACCTTAGCATATTTAGTACAGTAGTAAATCTTAATGAAGTTTATTTACATATCTTGTTTATTGTTCTTGAGCCCTTTCAGTGCTACATTGCACTAACACATGCAACATTAGTATGTTGGTATACCATAATAAGGCAGTCACTTTTTTTTTTCACGTTACTTTTTTATACGTCAGTTGTCCACCTAACACACCTGACAGAACACACCACACAAGAGAGCAAGGAGGTTTTGCTCTCTTGACCTCTGGCCATGGATAGCCATTTGGTATAATATGGTATAAAATATATAAATATAACTCTCTCTGAAATATAAGTATAAATCTGTCAGTATAAAATATATTTCATAATCTATTTATACTTTAGGTTGTCTATAAATTGTCGTAAATGGAAGTTTCTGTTTAAGGATAATAAAATAAGGATTTGCCGGAGAATTTGCCAGTGTTTTTGATTGCTATCAGATTCAGGAGTTTTGGAAATCAGGGACATTGACTGCAAAGACACGGTGCTGGGCACAGGGAATGGATGGCTGGCGCCCTCTCCAGGCCATTCCACAGCTGAAGTGGTGCATACTGGCTAGTGGTCAGGCAGTGATGAATGAAACAGATCTGGCCACACTGATCCTCAATATGCTCATCACCATGTGCTCTTACTTCCCTAGCAGGTGCAACACACATGTACACACACATACAGAGATTTTTAATTGTTTTGAACTTTATTTGATGGGTTTCATAGCCATGCCTTTTTTGTACACTGCATCATTGAAGTGCTTTTTTGGTGCAATTTAATTTTTGATTTAATTTTATGTTTATGTAAACTTATATGAGATAAAGTTTTAGTTTAAATTTATCAGCCTTTTATTAGGCTTCTGCTCAGACATTTTTTTCAGTGAAAACACATCTCACATACATACTATCTGTCTGTCTGTCTGTTTCTATAGAGATCAGGACAATGCCATTATCAGACCTTTACCCAAAGTGAAGAGGCTAATAAGTGACAACACTTGCCTGCCTCATATTGTTCAGGTACTCTGTTTACTTCAAGATGAACTAAAAACACTATGGGTTATGCTGAAAAACTATTTATGACAGGGTGCTGCTATGCAGATAAATAAGCCTGAGTTACTGTTACCACTCTGAAGTATTCCAACAGTCTGTTTTATTTCTCTTGTTCCACAGCAGTTTAGCAGTGATTGTAAATCTTAATTTATTAATGACACATCATACATTTCAACAGTCAACATTTGAAGAAATATTAACTGTGGGTATTCTAGCGTATTTTACAAAATAACCATGGCACTTCCCAAAAATTTTGGGAAGGTTATCAGAATTAGACAACAATATGCATTGTAGCACAAAAGAAGCTTTCTTTAGGGTTACAACCATCAGGCATCACTGACATATCTCAGGGTATAACATTATGACCATTGACAGGTGAAGTGAATAACAGAATAACACAGATTATCTCTTCAAAAAGGCACCTGGTAGTGAGTGGAATATATTAGGCAGAAGGTGAAAATCTTTTTCTCAAAGTTGATGTGTTATAAGCAGGAAAAATGGGCAAGCGTAAGGATTTGAGCGAGTTTGACAAGGGCCAAATTGTGATGGCTACATGACTGGGTCAGAGAGTCTCCAAAACTGCAGCTCTTGTTGGGTGTTCTTGGTCTGCAGTTGTCTGTATCTATTAGAGATGAGCCGGATACTCGGCTGAAACGAGTATCCGGCACGGATAAAGCACTTCTGCCCTGTACGAGTATTATACGAGTAATACGAGTCAATATCTGTGCTCGGATTGAATGAAAATCATCATTGGGTAGCTGATTGTGTCAGCGTTCTGTGATAGGCTAGTCACAGCGCCCCTCCCCTACACACATACAGATGTATTGTGTTGCTGTGTCTCGCTCTGCTCACTCACAGTCACACGCAGAACAGCTCTCTGTCTCTCCCTCAGTCACTCGGGTTCGCGGGTCTTTTCCGTTAACGTTTAGGGTTTCTTCAGCTTTTTACTTCGGGTTGTAACGTTAATAATACGTACTTACTAACCAGTAGAGTTCTGGTAAACGTGGGTTCGTTCAGACGTAGTGCTTGCTTGGTAGAAAGAGACTCGCATTGCGTCTCTGTCTGTCGGAGATTTTTTTTCTTTTTTAAACCTTCAGCTGTCTCTAACCAGTAACCAGACACTGAGTGTCTGACATGTTTTTGCTGTATTTCATAAAAACATAAAGGTAGTAAGCTAGTGTTATAAATATTACAAATTAATTATTAAGCTACACACACACACACACACACCTGGTGTGGAAATAAAAAAATAAAAAGAACCAAAAACATTAAAAAAATCAAACTGATCATAAAAAATTAAAAGTTAAAAAAGAAAGTTATGTTGTTCATTACATTTTACTTCATAATTGCACTGCATTGTTTTGTTTTCATTGTTGCAAAACTTGTTCTGTAATATAGTTCGTTTGCTATCGTGATCAAAACCATTCATCTGAAGCTCAATCCTGATGCTGTCCTGTAAATATTTTTCTAATCAGCAATAAATATAACAATTTCTGGTCAACCCATATCAATTGCATGCTTAAAATAACATACCGGTTAAAGCCCCGCCTATTTCAAGACAAGCCCCGCCCACTCCGAGTACAGATACAGATACAGATACAGATCATTCATATGGTTAACAGATACAGATACAGATAATGCTGTACTCGCTCATCCCTAGTATCTATCAAAAGTGTTCCAAGGATGGAACAGTGGTGAAATGGCGATAGGATCCTGGGGGGCCAAGGCTTATTGATGTGCGTGGGTAGAGAAGGCTGGCCCATGTGGTACGATCGAACAGACAAGCTACTGTAGCTCAAATTGCTAAAAAAAAGGTGTCAGAATACTTTGCAGTTTTTGCATGTGGTACTGCATAGACGCAGACGAGTCAGGGTGCCCATGCTGACCTCTGTCTACTGCTGAAAGCACCTTGGGTCCTGTCATCGAAGTGGTTGCTACTTTGACACGTACTTCCTATTTAAGCATTGTTGCAGACCATGCACACCCTTTTCAAGGAAATGGTATTCCCTGATGGCTTTGGCCTCTTCCAGCAAGAAAATGTGTCCTGCCACAAAGCATAAATGGTTTGAGGAGCACAATTATGAGTTTGAAGTGTTGACCTTCAAATTCTCCAGATCTCAACCTAATCGCACATCTGTGGAATGTACTGAACAAACAAGTTCGATCTATGGAGGGCCCACCTCGCAATTTGCAGGACTTAAAGGATCTGCTGCAAACATCTTGGTGCTAGCTACGACAGCACACCTTCAGGGGTCTAGTTGAGTCCATGCCTCGATAGGTCAGGGCTGTATTGGCAGCAGAAGGGGGACCAACACAATATTAGAAAGGCGCTCATGTTACACTCAATCAGTGTGTAGGTATACATATAAATTGTATAGCCTAATGTCAGATGTCTGAAATTAGAAAATGAATTTAATAATTATTGAATTAATACATTAAAACCTTCAATCACATTTACATTTATATTTACACAATCCGAGTGATGTACAAAAGTGCTTTTAAGTCTCTATCATTGAATACATTAACTCTGGTTCACTAGGTTACTTAAGATACCATGAGCCTAAATCATAGCCAGTGACTCAGCTGTCCAGACCCATAGGGGAAGTTCGTTCCACCACCTTGTTGCCAGAATAGAGAAGAGTCTTGTAGTATACTTAACTCTTACTCTGAAAGATGGTGGGACCACTTGAGCAGTGCTGGTAGCTCTGAGGGTGTGTGGTACAGTGCAGGGAGAGATGAGGGCTTTGAGATAATAGGGTGCTGGTTCATTTTTGACTTTGTAGACAAGCATCAGTGTTTTGAATCTGATGCGTGCAGCTACCGGAAGCCAGTGGAGAGATTGCAGCAGTGGGGTGGTATGCGAGAACTTAGTCAGGTTAAAAACAAGCATTTTGGATCATTTGCAAAGGACAGATTGCATTCATAGGTAGACCTGCCAGCAGTGAGTTGCAGTAGTCCAGTCTTGAGATGACAAGAGACTGAACATGTACCTAAGCAGCCTGTGTGGACAAAAATGTCCGAATCCTTCTAATGTTGTAGAGAAGGAACCGATTTTTAGCATGTCACCTTAGCAACATGCAATGAAAACGACAGTTGAGTGTCCGTGGTTACCCCAAGGTAGCGAGCTGTGACTCAAGGAGAGATCAGATTGTTATGCAGGGACAAGGAAGGATCGCATGGAAATTCAACTGCAATTCAGGATTGTTGGGAAAATAAAGCCAAAACATGTTTTTAACAATGTGACCATGGCACAATTTTTGCTATTTTTAAAATTCAGTTGTTTTTATTTAGCATGCTACACAACATGTTTAAATACTGATGTTTATTTTAACCCCTTGTGAACCTAACTTTTCTGACTGTTTTGTGTACATAGCTGCTGATGACCTTTGACCCTATCCTGGTTGAGAAGGTGGCCATTTTGTTATACCTGGTGATGCAGGACAACCCCAACTTACCACGTCTCTACCTCACCGGTGTTTTCTTTTTCATCATGATGTACACAGGCTCTAATGTGCTCCCTGTGGCACGGTATTACACATAATCACCCATCAGTTTAATTTTTGAATGAACAGACTATAGTCTGATGTACAGTATGCTATGGCGCTAGGATGCATATGATGAGTTGTTCTGGAAAATTGTTCATGTCTATCTTTGAATAAGTGCTGAGAGGTTTTATAATACATTCTTACTCTCTGTTTTCAAGTTTTTCATCCTTAAGTTAATTCATAAGACCTTAATGTAACTTTGTAAATTTTGTTTACTCTAGTTTCCTCAAGTACACTCACCTGAAGCAGGCCTTCAAATCAGAAGAGGTACATTTTCTCTGTTATTCCAACTTCTCATAATAAAGAAATTAATTAAAGAAGCTATGAGACAACAACATAGAAATGTTAGGATTTACAAGCACAGAGTTAACATTTGTCTTTTATGTTTCTGTCTGGAAGGCCAAAGGTCAGGACATTGTGCAGAGGAGTGTATTAGGACCAGTGTTACCTGAAGCAATGGTGTGTTACCTAGAGAATTATGAAGCTGAACACTTCTCAGAGATTTTTTTGGGAGAGTTTGACACGCCTGAAGCAATTTGGAGCAGTGAGATGAGGTACTTCATTGCAGACTAGATGCTGATTGTCAGTAGCATAAAAATGTCAGTGTTCTTAGACTTGATATATGTGTGTGCAAATGCAGGCGTATGATGATAGAGAAGATCGCCGCCCATTTGGCTGATTTCACTCCACGGCTCCAGAGCAACACACGTGCTTTATATCAGTACTGCCCCATTCCTGTACTTAGCTTTCCTCAGCTGGAAAATGAGCTGTTCTGCAACATCTACTACCTCCGTCATCTCTGTGACTCAAAACGCTTCCCAGACTGGCCTATACGGGAGCCGGTAAGCCAACACACAAAGATATATTAAATTTTTAATTGCAAACCCAAATTTCATTTCTGTCATTTTATGTGGATAATAATATTGTGATTTAAGATTTAGCTGTAACAATATATCCAGTCACATGACCTGGTACGACACAGACACATTGCATTTTATTGTCACACTTCCTGGGTCTTGGTAATGCTGTGTACAAATGAATAACCAGATGTTTGTACATGTTTGTAATTGGCAACAGGGACACTGTAGAGAAAACCGCAAGACAACCTCAAAACTGAAATAGTTTGGTTAATTGGTGGCCACAGACAATTACTCTTTCCTTATCCTTCCTGATTGATTTGTCTATAGATTGCTGCTTTTATAGGGTCCTTGTCACTACTTGTACCATTGGGAAGTACCTTCACTCAGGTTGCAGAGCTAGTCCATCTCTTCCAGGACGACGCATCCATACATGCAGGAAGTTTTGGTTTGTCTCCCAGCAGTTTCAAGAGATACCAGGAGATTATATCCATTACGCAAGGAGAGATGGACAGGGCCATTGAAGAGCAGAAACCCAGCAGCAGGACCGGTATCTGCTCTGTTGTGTGAGGAGGAACAGGAGGAGCATTTTCTCTGCACCCCAGTTCCTCTGTTTTCATGCATAGTTGAGTTGCTTTGCCTTGGCTGCAATGCTTTGATGAAGACCACTTCTGGCCAAACTTCTCCAGTCAGTGGATGTGTGTACCTGGATGTATCTACGTGTCCACCAGTTCTTTGCTGATGGCACTGCTGGAGATCTCTATGTAGACAGGAAGTAAGCCTAATGTGTCCTTCATTTGCTGTTGTTTCCACGGTTGAACACTACGTCTACTGTTCTCGACAATGCCCGTTTCTTTGTGGTTTTCAAAATAGCTTGACCAGCGCAACTTGAAACCACAGTCTGCTTTGAAATCTTTGCCTAGGATAGACCTTGCTGATGCACTGTAACTACCTTGTGCCTTGTTGCTGTGCACAGCCATGGTGCATGGCTTGTGACATAAAACTTCCACAACCTCACCTTAGTAGCAGAGTTTAGCTGTTCCTCACCCAGTTAAGCTTCCTACACAGCTGGTTCTGGGACTGTGTTTCAACCTACATGTGAAATTGATGATCATTAGCACCTTCTTGGTATAAATGGTTAATTATTCACCTGAGATCCTACAAAATCCCTGACTTTGTAAGGGATTGAATTCAAAGACATGCTGTTTTAAAGCCAAAGGATAAACACACCAATTATTGATTTGAATTTTCTTCTTTTCATTTTCATTTTGCATTTTGTAAATTAATAAAATATATTTTTGAAAGCATTCTTACTTTACAGCCTTTCTTCACACCTGCCTAATACCTTTGCACAGTACTCTGTATACACCACCCAATCAATGTGTATTAAATGTGTGTGTATGCACACAGGTGAAGTTATTAAAAGACACTTTGGATGCATGGAAAAGGGAGGTGGATAAAAAACCTCTTTCTATGTCGGTGGATGATGCCTATGAAGTTCTGAACCTTCCTATAGGGCAGGGCCAGTATGTATTTTCTCTTTATTCCACTTCATTTTTCTCCTTTACTTTTCCATTCTTTTCATTAACAGTTGGTCTATACATAGTCTTCCATTTTATTGCATTACTATAAATGCATGCTTTTTTTATAAAGGTATAATAATATTAAAATTAAAGGTAAAGCCAGTTGATTAACTGTTGATTAATGGGTGTTGGCTTGCCTTTGTGTTTTAACAGGCATGAGGAGAGCAAAATTCGGAAAGCATATTTCCGATTGGCTCAAAAATATCATCCAGACAAAAATCCAGAGGGCAGGGTAGGTGCACACCTACATGTGCATGATCCAGAAATATTTGTTAATAAATTATTTTAATGTTTACATTAATAAATTCTCCTACTAGAGATTATTTTAGATATGAATTATTTTAGTAGTAAAGATGGTTATAGTAGTAGTAAACACACCTTTGTGTAGTAACTGTGCATGCATATCTGTGTGTATACAGGACACATTTGAAAAGGTGAACAAGGCATATGAGTTTCTGTGCACTAAATCTGCAAAAATGGTAGACAGACCTGATCCTGAAAACATCATCCTTATCCTCAAGGCCCAGAGCATCCTCTTCAACAGACACAAACAAGGTGCATCTACAAGACATAGAGGCAAAAGCTTTACAGGGATTCATATTTATAGATCCTTTCTTTAACTCATATTGTTGTCTTCAAAATACATAACATCAGAAATATTATAGTCTGCAAAATACAGTGTGACAATAAATAGGTGACTGACTTGCTGTAGTTACTTTTCTTTATATTTCCTGGTTATGCTCATTGATTTAGGCCACATGAGTGTGATGCTGATGATGTTGTCAGTTGCAGAATTGCATTTAATGTTTTACCTTTAAAAGTCTTTATCTTTTAATTTATTTTATATTATCTTTTATCTGTGTGTACTGGTACAGTATGTCACAGGTGACGGTTTTCATAGTATTTATTTTAAATTCATGTATACAGTTATATACTATTACCCATATCCAGTCAGGTACATAATATTAACAATGTTATTGTTATTTTTGCTGTATACTACAGTATATTAGATTAGAAATAAAATAATGATTATGAACTCAAAGTGCAGTCTTTCATATTTAAAACACACCCATCAGAGAGCTAGCAAAAACAGATGTGAAGGGCATAAAATAAAAAGACAGTAATACCTCCAGTGTTTACTAAATTTGAATGTAAATACCCTTGAATTACAGTGCAAAAAGTCTGAAATTTGAGCTCATGTTTATTATTAATTTTCAAATCCAATATACTGTGGTAGACAGCTAAACTAACAATACTTTTGTCATTGTTCAAATATTTATGTACCTGGCTGCAGATGACTCAAAAGTATCGCCACATACTTAGCCTACATGCATGTAAGCTAAATATTTTGACCATGGTCTGCATGGTTGATAGAAATGGACAAAAAAATAATTTGTCACAGGATCTTTAGTTAGAATGATATTAAATGAGACATCTGTCTCTTTTCAGAACTGGAGCCATATAAGTATGCAGGTTACCCCATGCTTATTAAAACCATTACCATGGAAACCAGCGATAAGCAGCTTTTCTCCAAATCATCTCCACTCTTGCCAGCAGCGTCTGAGCTCACCTTTCACACAGTCAACTGCTCAGCGCTCAATGCCGAGGAACTGCGGCGAGAAAATGGCATTGAGGTCTGGGACAAAAAAACCCTTTTCTTAAAAATAATTTCAAATTTTCAAATAAATAAATAAAGATTGTTGTGGTGTCTGCCAAGGTTAATATAGTAGTTGTGCCTTTCGTTTTAGGTCCTGCATGAGGCACTGTCTCGGTGTGTGGCTGTGCTTACTGCTTCCAGCAAATTGGAGGACATGGCAGTACAGGTATGAGGCACTGGTCCTAGAAATTAGAAAGTAAAACTGAAGAAATAATGTTGTCATACAGTTTGTCATAAGATACCTTCTATGTGCACAAAAATTAAGAAATGTACTCACTAGGCATCACAGTATTATTCCTCATGCTGTATATAAAAAGACTTGGCAGAGATTTATGGAGTTATATGTTGGTTTACAGGTGTGCGGTCACATCTGTAGGTGCTACAGTGTTGCTGCACAGTTTGAGGAGTGCAGAGAGAAAATCATTGAGCTTCCAAACATCATTAGAGATGTTTGTCACATACTTTACTATAGCAAGGTGAGTAAACACATCTATTTTTTGGTGTGTATCTGCCTTTTTAATGCCATCTCCTACCAAAATTGCTTTTTTATATTTTATATCTTTATAATTTTATACCTTCTTCACTGAGCTATGTTAAGTTACTGTTAGTTTTCATCCAAGGTTCTCATAATTTACGTTTTAGTATTGATCCAAACAGGATTGTTACTCAACACAGCAAGGTCAAATTTAAACAAGCTATTTTTTCAGTAGTGTCATTTTGTTTGTCACATAAATTACACCCACATGGTTTACTAGAATAAACACAATTATTTAGGTTGTCTTTACTGTCTTCTAACATTTTTACTTGAATTGTTTTATAAAAATAGTCATCTGAAAAATGTGTGTTTTTATATATCCAGGCTCTTCCTCGTCTAGCCTTGCTAGCTGTGGAGTGTGTCAGCTCGTTCTCTGTGGACTTCTTTCTCCAGACACGTGTGTATCAGGCTGGTGCACTCTGGCCACTGCTGCTCAACCTCTTTAGTTATGACTTCACGCTGGAAGAGAGTGGGATCCAGGCTAGCCAGGAATCCAACCAGCAGCATGTGGCCAACAACCTGGCCAAACTCAGTCTAATGGCTCTAGCCTGCCTTGGAGGCTACAGTACTGGAGTAGAGGTTGATGGGAATGGGACCGGGACCAATCAGAATGGGCATGGGCCAAAAGCACCTCCAGAGAATCCTGCAGTCAGGAAGAGTCTGGCAGCTATGCTTACATCATACACTGCCCATAAACTGGGCACCAGCTCAAGTGCTGAGGTGAGAACAAGAGAAATTAATGCCAAAAATGAGAGACTGATGGTTGTATTTTTGTTTTCCGTATTGTATCTGCATGAGTGTATGCAATATTTCACTGTTGCATTAGGGGATTTTTGGCTAACTTGGCCAGTAACTAAGTCAAATGTTCCATGATCAAATGAAGCTTAGGAAGAAAAATATTTAATCTTGAAGTTGCAGGTGGTGTTTGTTTGAAACATATTTTTCCATATGCACTAGTATTTCATGGATTATTAAATAAATACATTTTTGGACATTTCGGACCATATTGTATATTATAATAAAATCTATATTCAAATATATTAAAGTACCAACAGATTGAACATGTGCTGTGGGTCATTGCTGATTGTAGGTGCTAAAGTTGGTCAATTGCAACTCTGAGACCCCATATCTAATATGGAACAATGGAACCAGAGCTGAGCTCCTTGAGTTTCTTGAGTCACAGCAAGAAGGAAACATAAAAAGGGTAAGAAAAAAGACTCATGTTCCCAGTATGGTTTATAATAATACAATCTGAAAAACATAACATAATTCTGAACATATTAACATAATTATAATAATATGGTGGGGCATATTGAATGTCTTGCTTAGTAATCACCCACTCTGCTCTCAATAGCACACATGGTTTAATTCATAAATGGCCTAATGATTAGTGGATGAGTTGAGTCAGAAGTGTTGGAGCATTATTAGGAAAGATGATGCTGAACTGTTTATATCTTAGTGTGTGTAGAGCTTGAAAATCTCTATATTGTTGTGCTTATCATCAACTTTTTTATTATTAAGTGCCTTTTAGGCTTCCTTGAATTCAGCGCTGTTGACCTTGCATTGCTTATGTGAAGTGTCAAGTGCAATCATCAATTCTACCAACTCTCAGGTGTGCAATCAGACTGCTGAGCTGTTCTCCATATGTTTGTGTTTAAAGGGTGAATGTGACAAAAACTTTGGAGCAGAGTTTGTCTTCAGTGAGCACAGTAAAGAGCTCATTGTGGGAGAGATCTTTGTTCGTGTTTATAATGAGCAGCCTACCTTTCCTCTGGAGGTGAGAAACATTTATTAATACATTATTCAACCATACCATGTTGTTTTGTGCTTAGAGCTCCCTGCAGATGTCTGGTATGGGCACAGATTTTCATTTCAATAAAGAAGGAGGCACACCCATTTCCACCTGTTTGATCTGGGCTTTCAGTAGACTTGCATGTGGTTTCAGCTTGGTTGCAATGAAAACCTTTACTCTCACAAATTGGACACCCCTGGTTTGGAGACCAATAAATAATTTTTTAATTATTTAATTACATTTATTAATGATTCAGAATCACTAATCTGGGTGTGCCAAAATATGCAGTCTGTCATCACAAGAGCCTTGAAAAACAGCAACAATAAAACAAACAAAAAAAATATATAAATGCCTTCCGTCTCTGTCTGTCTCTCTCTACCTGTGACAGTATCCAAAGGTGTTTGCAGGAAGTCTTCTGGATTATGTGGGTTCTCAGGCACAGTACCTCCACACCCTGCTAGCTATGACACAGACAAATAAAGTGGAATCACAGCAGCATGCTCAAAGACTACATCGGGCTGAGATGGCCTTGGAAGCACTGTGCAACGTTATCAAGAACAACCCAGGTAACTCTTACGGAAAGATTATAGAGGCTAATGAATCTATAACTAGTTAGTGTTAATGGCATAAGAAGCACTGGTCCCAAGTTACATTCAACCAGTGATTAGGTTTTTTCTTAAAATTAATGTCTAACCTTAAAATATATTAATTTATATTTACTGCTCTTTTACAGGTTCAGAAACAGAATGCATTGGCCATTTTAAACTGCTCTTTTCCCTGCTCAGAGTCCATGGAGCTGGGAAAGTTCAGCAGCTAGTCCTGGAGGTACTTTTAATTATGTTTAATTAATTGTGTATATGATGGTTTGGTTACATGGACAGAGGTTGCTAGAGTTTTTCCACACTATGAGTTGATGTCTAATTAGATATAATTTGTTTCCATCTCAGGTTGTGAACACAGTGACTTCAAATAAGGAATGTGTCAGCAACATAGCTGAGTCCCAGGTGTTGGCCAGTCTGCTATTGCTGCTACACTCCTTACCTTCCAGTAAGCCAGTCTCCTTGAATTAATCTGTTTGTTTTTTGTTTTAAACAGCATTCTAGCTAGTTTCCAAATAGCATCTCATCATTAAAAAAAGTAAATAAAATAAAATAGTTTTTAAATTTTAAATAGTTTTGTTTGTTTCTTTTCTGCACGCATAGGTAGGCAGCTTGTCCTGGAGACTCTGCATGCACTCACTTCTAACACCAAAATTGTCAAAGAGTCAATGACCAAAGGTAATGCTGTTCCTATTTACTTGAAGTACTATATTGTTGTCTACATATCTAAATAAATATCCTTTATGGGTCCGGGGAGTGCAACAGAAAGCATTTCCTTATCATCTAGAGAACGTTAAGTGGAATCCCAATAATGCAGCAGGTAAACCAAAAGAGCAGATTTGGATGTGCTCTCAGGGAAGTGCCATTCTTTCCCCTACCAATCAAAGTGATAATAGCCTATCAAGTGAGAGTGTGCTCATACACATGGAAGTGACAGCACATTCTGTCCCCTGACATTGCATAAGCTGCAGTTTGGTTGGCTCCACATACCTTGTGAAAGCATTTAAGGGTCTTTGTCTACCCTGGTTGATGGCTGCCATGTGATTGGGGTAGATGCTTGATAGGTGGTAACTGGCCATCACTAAATTAGAGATAAACAGACAGAAAAAACAAAATTTACTACATTCAGCTCTTGAACCTGCACTCTCTTTGCTGTTTTCATTTTACAGGTGCACTGATCTACCTGTTGGATCTGTTCTGTAATTCCACCCACCCTCAGGTACGCACTCAGACAGCTGAGCTCTTCTCCAAGATGACTTCAGACAAACTTGTGGGCCCCAAGGTAAGAGTTCAAAAGGCTGTTGAATAGCATTTACATACAGCTGTCTATGCATTAATTTGCAATTAAATGCATTAAAATGCAAAATGTAATAAATAAAAATTTTTGTTACTGCATTGTCCTTTCGTTTTGTCGACTAAAAGAAGTAAAGCTTAGCACAATACTTGTGTACATTAAGTAATTTTAAAACAGTCATATAGAGTCTGTATTTCAGCTCTAATTCTATATATCAGAGTGATAACATCAGAGTTACAGTGGTTTAGTAGTTTACATACATCAAGTGTCTCTAAATAGTCTGGAAGTTTCCAGTTAGGAGCTAATTGCAATTGTGACTGTAAAAAGGCTTACCATCAAAGTCACTGCATTTTTTTCCCTTAACATGAACAGGTTAAAACAAATGTAAATGTCTAAAAGACATCAGAAAAAAAAAGAGAAAGAAACACTTTGTCTTAATAAGGTTATCTACAACTAAGGACAGTTATCTACAACTATCTAGCTAGTTTCCAGCGAGATAGTTGTACATAAGTTGTTGTAGATAAGCTGTTTAGAAATCTAAAAAATATCTAGAAATAATCATATTATTTTTAAAATGAATTCTTATTGAAAAAGTAGATCACATAATTGACATAATTGACACAATAAATGTGTGGTAATATGAAATTTGTAGAGTTTGTTTAGTTTTAATTGTCTTTAGCATTTGTGTGTGGGTGTAGTATTTGGTATTACTTATCTTTATAATTTATGCAATAAATTCTAAACACTATATTGCTGAAATATTACAAAGTAGGTTTGAGAGTTTAAATCCATCCATCTTCTACCGCTTATCCGGGGCCGGGTCGCGGGGGCAGCAGTCTGAGCAGGGACACCCAGACTTCCCTCTCCCCAGACACTTCCTCCAGCTCCTCCGGGGGAATACCGAGGCGTTCCCAGGCCAGCCGAGAGACATAGTCCCTCCAGCGTGTCCTAGGTCTTCCCCGGGGCCTCCTCCCGGTTGGACATGCCCGGAACACCTCCCCAGGGAGGCGTCCAGGAATCCGGAACAGATGCCCGAGCATCCGGAACAGATGCCCGAGCCACCTCAGCTGACTCCTCTCGATGTGGAGGAGCAGCGGCTCTACTCTGAGCTCCTCCCGAGTGACCGAGCTCCTCACCCTATCTCTAAGGGAGCGCCCAGCCACCCTGCGGAGGAAACTCATTTCGGCCGCCTGTATCCGGGATCTTGTCCTTTCGGTCATGACCCAAAGCTCATGACCATAGGTAAGGGTAGGAACGTAGATCGACTGGTAAATAGAGAGCTTCGCCTTGCGGCTCAGCTCTTTCTTCACCACAACAGACCGGTATATCGACCGCATCACTGCAGAAGATACACCGATCCGCCTGTCGATCTCCCGCTCCATCCTTCCCTCACTCGTGAACAAGACCCCAAGATACTTAAACTCCTCCACTTGAGGCAGGAGCTTTCCACCAACCTGAAGGGGACAAGCCACCCTTTTCCGGCTGAGAACCATGGCCTCGGACTTGGAGGTGCTGATTCTCATCCCTGCCGCTTCACACTCGGCTGCAAACCGTCCCAGTGCACGCTGAAGGTCCTGATTTGAAGAAGCCAACAGGACAACATCATCTGCAAAAAGCAGAGACGAAATCCCGTGGTCCCCAAACCGGACTCCCTCCGGCCCCTGACTGCGCCTAGAAATCCTGTCCATATAAATAATGAACAGGACCGGTGACAAAGGGCAGCCCTGCCGGAGTCCAACATGCACCGGGAACAAGTCTGACTTACTGCCGGCAATGCGAACCAAACTCCTGCTCCGGTCATATAGGGACCGAACAGCCCTTAGCAGAGGGCCCCGGACCCCATACTCCCAGAGCACCCCCCACAGATCACCACGAGGGACACAGTCGAATGCCTTCTCCAGATCCACAAAGCACATGTGGACTGGTTGGGCAAACTCCCATGAACCCTCCAGCAACCTGGTGAGGGTATAGAGATGGTCCAGTGTTCCACGACCGGGACGAAACCCACATTGTTCCTCCTGAATCCGAGGTTCGACTATCGGCCGAATTCTCCTCTCCAGTACCCTGGCATAGACTTTTCCGGGGAGGCTGAGGAGTGTGATCCCCCTGTAGAGAGTTTAAATGTGAAGCTTAAATATTAATATTAAATCAGGGTTTCCCGCAGCACTTTGCAGTTCGGGCGCCTAAGCTGGGAAACCCTACCACCTTAACTAGGTCGTCCAAAAAAAAAAAAAATTCCGCTGCACAAAAGGCCGTCAAGTGCATGTATAATGCAGTGCTATTGCTAAAGTTTACTCTGTGGCAAAACGAATTACAGCTGGGTAAATACAGCTTCGGTACCATTACAGCAAATGTCTGTTTATTGAATCTAAAGGCCCCTTTTGACTTTTTTTTTTGTCACAGGTGCGTCTGATACTGATGCGTTTTCTGCCGGGTGTCTTCATGGATGCCATGCGGGACAATGCTGAAGCTGCTGTACACATCTTTGAGGGCACTCATGAAAACCCAGAACTGATTTGGAATGACTCATCACGAGAGACCGTCTCCACCACTGTCAGGGAAATGATGCTTGAGTGAGTTGTTCCTCCACTCATGTTCTTAAACATTTCATGCATAAAATGATTACCTTTTTACTTTAATCTTTTTAAATTACAGTTTTTGTCAATCACAAAATTTCAGAGTTGATCAACTGACGTTCACATTTGCAAATTTACAAAATTGAAACAGTAATAAGGGAAACACTAGATACAAATACTACCAATGGTTTACAAAAAGAATTGTTAACATTCAACTTGGTTAATGATGCCTATTGTTTATTATTTTATCACCACGAAATTAGCAGTTTTAACCTTTGTAGTTTTTAGAAAATTTGACCCAAATTTCTTATAATAGTTAGCAATTATTTTCTTTCTTTTTAGCAACTGTTTTCTTTCTTTTTTTTCCCCAGACACTTCAAGCAGCAGAAGGATAACCCTGATGTGAATTGGAAGGTGAAATTAGCATTATTGTTCATTTTAACAAAACAAGAAAGTAAATATAAATTAATTATGTGTTTGTGTTTATTTGTGTAGCTTCCTGAGGACTTCATGATATCATATGCAGCAGGGCAGGGTGAGTTGGAAGTGGGTGGAGTGTTTCTGCGCATCTTCATTGCTCAGCCAGGCTGGGTGCTGCGCAAGCCTCGAGATTTTCTTGTCTCCCTACTTGATGCCCTCACTGAGCTGCTGGAGAAGAACCACCCTAATGTGAGCCTGTACACACATAAATGTACCCATTATATGTCATTTATCAGCAAAATGAGATGCTTTCATATGATTTGTCTTGATCTTCTTTACCACTCTTTCCATCTTGTATCTCAGGATGAGGCGTTAGAGACAATCACCACAGCAGCTGTGTGTTTGTTCAGTACTCAGACTCAGTTGGCTGATCAGGTTCCTCCTCTTGGTCACCTGCCTCGAATCTTAGCAGCCCTCAACCACAAGAACAACACTGTTCCTAAAAGCTCCATCCGTCTTATTCATGTCCTCTCAGAGAATGAGGTACACTTACAGTCAGGATACAACAATGCTTTCTATTTCTTAAAAATAGGTTGTTTTTTTGGTTAAATGATTTGTCATTTCTATAGCAGCCACCTAGCTACACACATAGAATACTACAGCAATGATTTAGAAACAGTTAGCTGGAATATCCTAATTATGAGCTAGCAATTTTCATATATACCATTTTTAATAATGGTAACTGCTTGGAATATCATTGCAACCACTTAAGAATACCTTATCAGCCTTCTGGGGTAGCACATTAACTACTTACCAACTACCCAGCAACTATCTAGCAACCAGTTTGAATAGCATAGCAACTGCATAGAAACTCCCTAGGTGCTACCGCATCTAGCAACACCACGTATGATTACAGCACAACAATTTAGCAACTGCTAACCGACCAACTACAAAGCATTTATCTACATGTGGCACTGTGTATGATTGTGTATGTGGCAAATAACATTTGAATTTGAACTAGTGCCTACTCACCCACCCTGAACTTCCATCACTACTGTTCCACCCAGTCACCACATAAAAGAGCATATCACATGGAAACTTCTTAATGATTTCACCATTAACTTTCATACTCTGATTTTTATTTTTGCCTAAACTAGGGATTGCTTTATTTACAAATGTGGTCACAGGAGAAAGTTTTGGCTTATTCATTTGTTTCTTAACATTCTGAAATGTTACTGGCAGACTCTCTTAGCATACAGCACTAATGTATTTCAGCAATACAAATGTACACATTTCTCTCATCACTTACAAACTAGCATTTTGTCTAAAATCACATTTTCTAGTAAATTGTATTTTTATATGCATTCTATATACTATTTTAGATGTTGTACTACTAGTATTCAAGTGAGTGTAATTCAATTGAATTTTAGGCAAGGCAAGGCAAGTTTATTTGTATAGCACATTTCATTAGGTTAGCACGTTCGCCTCACACCTCCAGGGTCGGGGTTCGATTCCCGCCTCCACCTTGTGTGTGTGGAGTTTGCATGTTCTCCGGGTACTCCGGTTTCCTCCCCCGGTCCAAAGACATGCATGGTAGGTTGATTGGCATCTCTGGAAAATTGTCCCTAGTGTGTGAGTGCGTGAGTGAATGAGAGTGTGTGTGTGCCCGTCCAGGGTGTATCCTGCCTTGATGCCCGATGACGCCTGAGATAGGCACAGGCTATTCAATTGAATTTTAGGCAAGAATATATATATATATATGTAAAAATAAGACATACGATAAAATCATAATAAAAACAAAGAACAATTAAAGAAAATAAATGTGATTTCAATAAAAACAGTTTAAAATATGTTAAAAAAGAATAAAACAGGAGTAAAAGTGATTAGGATAAAAGTGCAGTCAGTGTGAAGCAGCATAGTGCTCATTTAGTAAATGCAAAGTTAAACAGATGTGTTTTTAATCTTGATTTAAAAGTGTCTACTGTTGAAGCACATCTGATCTCTTCTGGAAGCTGATTCCAGCTATAGGTGGCGTAATAACTAAATGCTGACGCACCTTGTTTTGAGTGAACCCTTGGTATCTCTAACTGAGCTGATCCTAATGATCTCAGTAGTCTGCTTGGTTTATATTCAGTTAGCATATCTGTAATGTATTTCAGTCCTAAGCCATGAAGTGATTTATAAACGAGTAACAATACTTTAAAATCTATTCTAAATGTAACTGGAAGCCAGTGTAAGGACCTGAGTACTGGAGTGATGTGCTCAGATTTTTTGGTTCTGGTCAGAATTCTGGCAGCAGCGTTCTGTATGAGCTGCAGCTGTCTAATGGTCTTTTTGGGGATCCCAGTAAGGAGTCCATTGCAAGAATCCACCCTGCTGTGATGAAAGCATGAACAAGTTTCTCTAAGTCCTGTCTTGAGACAAAACATCTAATTCTGGCTATATTTCTGAGATGGTAGTAAGCTGATTTGCTTATCGCTTTCACATGGCCACTGAAATTAAGGTCAGACTCTAAAATTACACCAAGATTTCTGACTTTATTTTGTGTCTTTAGACCCCTAGAGTCAAGGTGTGTGTTAACCTTGAGAGTTTCATCTTTATTTCCGAATACAATGACTTCGGTTTTGTCTTTGTTTAACTGGAGGAAGTTTTGACGCATCCAACTGTTAATTTCATCAATGCACTTACATAGAGAGTCAATGGGGCTGTAGTCATTAGGGGACAGGGCTAAGTATATCTGGGTGTCATCTGCATAGCTGTGGTAAGCAATTTGGTTCTTTTTCATTATTTGACCAATTGGGAGCATATACAAATTAAAGAGAAGCGGTGCAAGAATTGAGCCCTGTGGGACTCAAACACATGTCATGGATGTCCACTCAGATTTATGGTTACCTATGTTCACATAGTAACCTCTCCCTTTTAGGTATGATTTAAACCATTTGAGGACCATCCCAGAAAGGGCTACCCAGTTTTCCAGTCTACGTAGGAGTATGGTGTGATCTACCGTGTCAAAGGCAGCACTAAGATCTAGTAGCACCAGCACTGATATTTTACCTGAATCAGAGTTTAAGCGAATATAATTAATTATCTTTATGAGCACTGTCTCTGTGCTGTGATGCTGGCGGAAACCAGATTGAAAATTGTCCAGATAGCCATTTGAGTTTAAGAATTTGTTCAGCTGATTGAAAACAACCTTTTCAATGATCTTGCCTATAAAAGAAAGATTTGAGATTGGTCTGTAGTTGCTAAGTATGGTTTTGTCTAGGTTACTCTTTTTTAGGAGAGGCTTAACAACTGCCGTTTTTAGGGACTCTGGAAAAGTGCCTGTGAGCAGAGAGGTATTTACTATTTTTAAGAGGTCCATTTCTAAACAGTTAAGTACCTTTTTGAGAAAGGATGTGGGGAGGGTGTCAAGGCTGCACGTTGATGCTTTAAGATGTTGTACTGTTTCTTCCAAGGTTTTTATATCAATTATTTCAAATTCTGAGAACATGACAAATTTCTGAGGTTGTTGTAATGAGGTCTGACTGACCACATTACAATATGAGGCCGTATTGATTGCCATTCTGATATTACTGATTTTCTCAGAGAAAAAGGTTGCAAACTCATTGCATTTGTTGTCAGAGAGCATTTCACTAGGAACTTGATTTGGGGGGTTTTAAAAACCTAATGTCAACTAATGTTACCTTCCTAAAGGTGTATTGTTTTGCTAGGTTAATAAATTGAAGGTTTTGCTATTTGAGATAAAGTTGACATTAGATGTTTTTGAGAGAAACAAATCTGTTTGGCAGAGCTGGTTGCTGTGTGTGAAATAACTAAACATTGCAGTTTGACTTGGAATCCAGGAGGACAGGGATGGTGGGAAGTGAAGAGAATAGAGAGCTGCTCATATCTGAGTTGAGTTCAAATCCCAGGGTCACCAGGGTCATTTTTATAAAATGAGATAAATGTAAGTCACACTGAATAAATAATAAAATGAGGGCATCTGCTAAATTACAAATGTAAATGCAAAGACCAAGTCAATCACCTGACCTGAATCCAATTAAGCATGCATTTTGCTTGCCAAGGAAGAACTGAAAACAGTCTTGGCAGGAATCACCGGTCAGAAATCTAGTGATGTCTATGGGTTCTAAACTACAGGGAAATAATTGGCTGCAAAGAATTTGCAACCAAGCATTAAAATCAAGACATTCCTTTATTAGTTTGTACATAACTAACTCACTTAATTAATAAATTGTTTTTAATACTTGGTTTTAAATTCTTTGCAGTCAGTGATTACCTAAAGACTGGAAACCACAGACACCACCTGATGTTGGGTTTCTGAATTTAGACAGTCACTGAGTTCAAAGAATTTATTCAGTTATGGTTGTTAGTTTACTTTTGGTCCCTTAAAAATGGGGACCAAATATATAAAGTCATGCAGTTCCTACATGTTCCACACCTGATTTGGATGTGCTTGTGTGAAATCACTCTCCAGTTATGTGTGCGCTCCATGGCAGCTTTGGAGACCATTGGGCCATTGATGTGTGGTATGAAGGTCAGAGCTGATATGGCAGGACTGGCATGTGAAGCCCTCAACCGCATGTTCCAGCGAGAGCAAACTGACTTAGTTGCACAGGTAACACACTCAATTTCTGTCTTTTTCAATCATGCACTTAAAATTAAAAATTTTAATATAAATTGAATTTGTGTGTATTGTATGCAGGCTCTTAGAGTAGAACTGGTACCATACTTACTGAAGCTTTTAGAGGGAGTAGGATTAGAGACTCTGGACAACCCATCAGCAACCAAAGCCCAAATAGTCAAAGCACTTAAATCAATGACTCGCAGTCTACATTATGGAGAGCAGGTGAAAAACACACACATACACACACAGAAGTAATAAATACATAAATAATTGAAGTAACATTGTGTTGTCAGAAGAGCCTAAAGCATCTTGAGCGGTGTAAATATGAAGCTTCTCACTCTTACAAATCCATTGACTATGTACAGGCATTGTACACAGCATTATGTACACAGCATTGTCATATAGATGTTTCCTTCACCATGTTCACTTTATTCAAAAGTCATAAACACACAAATCGTTATAGTTCATACTGAAATGTTTCTGATTATAAGGTAACTTGCTACAGTAGGCTTTTGATTTGATTGAATTGATTTACATTTGTTGGGGATTATTATTATTTTAAATTCAACTCTTAAATAAATTAGTTTTTTAATTGGCTAGAATTAGGTTTTAGACTGTAAAACCATTACATTAATTTTCATGAATATTCTTTCATTAGTATTTTAGCAATTAAAGTCATGCTATCAACTTCACTTTATAATAATTAGTTGTAGACAATGAAAGCAAAATGCAAAATTTGGTGAGAAAAAAATCTGAGATTGTATTGTTGCAGGTCAATGAAATCCTGTCTCGATCTACTGTGTGGAGTGCCTTCAAAGATCAGAAGCATGATCTCTTCATCTCGGAATCACAGACTGCAGGCTTTCTGACAGGTATAAAGTCCACACAAACTTACTGGATGAAATCACATGACATAAAATACAAGGTCTTCATGTTCTATATATTTTACCCACTGCAATAAACAAAAGCAGTTGATAACAAACATTCTTAGAGCTTTGAAAAAATCCATAAACAAGAGTAAAATGGTCAATATCTACAGTGTGGTGAAGATCTCACTATCCACTGTTCAAAGAAGATTTTGGGAGCAGAAATATAGCAGCTATATAGCAGCATATCATTTAAGGCCTATAAGTTGCAAGGTAGGACCCAGTGGATCAGACTAGCTCTTCAGCAAATGAAGAGGGAGAAGAAGAAGAAGCCTTTCAGCATCCCACAGATGTTCAATCAAATGGCCTAACCAATACTTTCTCATGTACCTCAATCCATTACTGAACAATTTTTACAGTGTGGCAGGGCACACTGAATACTGAGAATACTGCTTCAATGAAGGGGAGTACTTGGTCTGCAGCAATGTTTAGATAGGTGGTACATGTCCAAGTAACATTCTCACTGATTATTACAACCTGGATCCACCAAGGCCTGATCTGTGCTTCCTTGGATACTCTTACCAGTATGTGCTGATCTGCATTCTCTTCCTCTGCCAGCAAGTTGCTGATGGGAGAAATCTTTCAGATGCTGCATGTCAGTAAATGGGCAGACATCCTAGGTAAGCTTAGGGACCACCCTCTTGACACTCGGATACTCCAAATTACCCTCACTGACACATACCCCCAACTGTGGCCAGGGTCCCCTTCCCCTACTTAACTAGGTAGTTAGCCATTACCATACATACCCCTGACATGTGGATCAACTTGAACCTTAATGGCCAAAGTGCCATTGAATTCATTACTATAAATGATTATCTAGTCTCTGAATGCGTGGTAAAACATTTTTTTATTTAGATGTATGAATGTGTTATACCATTATGAGATATGAAAACTGTCGGTAAGTCTAAACTGCATCTTTGATTTTAGTTTCCAATTCCTGCTACAATTTGCATATTTTTTTATTTGAAATATATAAAAGACAGCTGCAGTTAGCGCAAACCATTTGTCTTTGCTTGTTTCTTCTTGATACCTGCTCCTCTCTTTTCTTTCTTTCTTATTCCCCTTCAGGTGTGTCCACTCCTTCTCTCCTGGCTGCCAGTAGTCCATTGCGGAGTGGCCTTTAGGGGGCTCTCCCTATTCTCTTCTCTTTAACTTTTACACAGGTAGACATTCTCTTCCATGCTCACAGCATCTCTTTCCCTTTTATGCTTCATTCAACTTTTCAGTTTCTGCTTCAATTGTCTGTGCAGGCATCTACCCATAGCTGTAGTTAATACAGAAATACAGTCCAGCCCTAATGTAGGCAATCATGGAATTGTTTCTAATTGTTGAAGTTATTTCTCACTACTTCATCTAAAGTTAGGGTTTTTAAGGTAAGGGTTTTACTCACTATTTGTCATTAACCAATTCTAATTTGTTTTGGGATATGGTTATATTATGGAAAAAATTCACAAAAAACAACCCAAATGTATGGTTGGGTATTGTTCAGATTTTGATCAAATTTGATTCTGCTTATCGATTTTGATTATCATTAATTCCCAGTTTCAAATCCAAGATTTTTTTTTTAAATATTAACATTTAGATATGAATCATATTTATGTGAATCTTTTAAAAAAAAAAAAAAAAAATGAATTGCAGCTGGGATGTACAAAAATCAGCAAACTACAAAAAAACAGAACTTGTTTGAGGTCGTTTAAGTTTTAGTTTTGCTGTGTGCAAAACTGTTAAAAGATCTTTTAATGCATTACACTTGGCTGCAACCAAATAAATAAAACGTGTAATACAATTTAGAGAACTCATTTAAGTGCTGTTTGTAAGAGTGCAAATATAGAGATCTACAGTTATAACCAGTGGTTAAAACAATAACAATAATCAGCATATCAGTCATTTATAGAATACAAGACCTTTCAATGCAGGCAGAGTCTCTAGCAGTGTAGAAAACTCATTCACTTGGGCTTGAAGAGACCTTCACACAAATATGAAGAGTCGAGATCTGACAGCGAAGGATATGCATTTTGTGGTTTGGCATGGCCAATGGTGTCAGTCAATAAGATCAAGTAGCACCAGCAAGGAGACACAACCCTGGTCAGAGGCCAGTAGCCTTTTACCACTTTCTGTCCTATGTCTCTGTGCTATGATGAGGCCAAAATCCTGACTGATGCATTTCAGGAATGTTATTCCTATGTAGGTGTGAATATAAATGCTGTACTACAGCCTTTTCTATGATCTTGGAGATAAAAAGCAAGTTTGATGTTGGCTTATAGTTGGACAGCTGGCCTCGGCTTGAGGTCGGGTTTTTTAATCAATCAGAGTTTGATAACTGCTTGTTTAAAAGATTTAGGCACATTGCCTAACGGAAACATTTATTATCTAATAATGGTTTCTGTACTGGTGTTATCTCTTTAAAGAAACATGTAGGTAAGGTACGTTTTCTCTTTAATTATTTTCATTTTAAGTGGAGCTACAATATCTAGGGTGTATCGAAACACTGACTCGATTTATGATTTACTATTTATATTACTATTTGTTTAGGATTACTTAGTCACAGAATCTATCTAGTTCTATAGGACCAGTTCTGCTGGTAAATTTCTCTGTAGTAGCAGATGTAAATGTATGTTTAACACAGTGACATGGCAAAGGCATATATCGTATTCAAGATGCATTCCACTCCTGAGAAGGTTCACCACTGTTCCATGGTTTTCGATGTTTGTGGACAATGGCTCTCAATGTGGTTTGCTGAAGTCCCAAAGCTTTAGAAATGGCTTTATAACCTTTTCCAGACTGATAGATCTCAATTACTTTCCTTCTCATTTTATCAGGAATTTCTGGCATGATGTGTAGCTTTTGGTCTACTTCACTTTGTCAGTCAGGTCTTTTGCATTTAAAAAAAAAAACCTTTAACACTTTTTCATTGTAACTTTGAACAAATGTTTTAAACTCATGGTATCTTAAGTATGTAACTTAGTGACCCAGCATTAATGTATCCAATGTTAGAGATTTAAGCACTTATGTACGTCGCTCTGGATAAGGGCGTCTGCCAATTGCTGTAAATGTAAATTTAAGTGAGTTCTTTATTGCGAACAGTTGTGGCAGTTTACACTGTGAAAACACTTTTTCACACAGGGTCATGTGGGTTTGAATTTTGTTTTCCCTTAATAATAAAAACCTTAATTTAAAAACTGCATGTTGTGTTTACTTGTTATCTTTGACTAATATTTAAATTTGTTTTTCACACCACTGTAATACACATATTCCAAAAAAAATTATCTTTTATCATTTAAACTTGCTGAATGTAGTTTAAATGTGCAGAACAAAGGTGTCAATGATGGAGATCTTGTACAACATGGCTTTTTATATAAGTGTACTGCTGTGTACTGCTGTCATGTGTATACCATGATGCAGCATATAATGTTTATATCATATGTTCAAGTGTATTATGTTGTGTCCATCAGTGTGTGTGTTTTAACACCAGATATTTGTGTATAATCCTGGGTTTTTGTGTGTTTTAAGGTCCAGCAGTAGCGGGCTATCTAACTGCTGGCACAGGTGCTACAGTTCTGTCCAGTGTCCCACCACCTGTAGACAATGACATTGGAGACCTGGGATGAAAACCAAAAGTGGACTACCAATTCAGAGCATGCACCACTTTCCTAAGTGAAGCAGACTTGAAGAGACATACCAATAAATGACTTAAATAAAGAGGAGGGGGTTGGGTAGATTACAGCCCTTGTATAAACTTTCCTCTAAATGTGTGCTGCTAGGTCCTTTGTGTCGCTATGGTGATCTCTTAGTCATTAATTATTTACTTTTCTTTTTAAGTCTTTTGCTTTTGTTCCAATTATTACATTCTATAATTTTCAAAGCAGAGGAAATATTTACTTTTGTATAAAAATATTTTTTTTTGCTGGAGGAAAAAAGACCCCGAAAATAATGCACCTTTTAGGGAGTCAACCCTTCCTTTAGTCCTTTCCCCATCACATTAATTTCTGTGCCATGCTTTCCATGCTGTCGTCATGGCTTATTATTTTAAGAAAATCTTTGTCTATTATGAATTTCCAGACCAGCAGTTTTGTCATGCCATTCAGTGATTTCTTAACTAGTTGTTTTTTCTGTTAACCCGAAACTTAATTAACTGCCACTTTTAGCTCCAAAAACCCATAGACTGAGCTGTCTTCAAACTTCTCTTATGTCTCTATAGACATCCTGCATTTTCTGTTTTTCTCACTTTGGAATGCAAAGAAATCACTCAGATATTTATAACCAGCTGAGTACTTAAATGATGATTTTCACCACTTGAAAGAATGAGCTTCTGTAAAAGTTTCCAAGAAAAATGACGCTGACTGATTAAATATATGTGAACAATTAGTGCAGTTGTCACTGTCTATATAATATGGCATAGGCATATATAAACTTTCTATATTGAATGTACATTTTAAAAATATCTGTCACACTTGTACATACAATTTTAAGAATAAAAGGGAATCCACATTGTCTTTGTTCCACATTTTTGTCATTGTCTGTCCAAACACCAGCTGAACGTGAAACAGAATTGTTAGTGAGTACAGTGTGGTGTATTACTGCCACTGTGAGCCCAGGGGTTGCACGTCACTGTAGTCATTATTTTGTATATTCAAGAAATTGTTTAGATGAATAAGTATATTTAATCCACAATTAGGTCAAAATCAGCCTCAAAGTATTTATTTATAAATGTATTATTTATGGTCAGTAAGAACTTCCTGCTCAGGGTGACAGTGGATCCTTGGTTAATACTGGGCACACGTTGTCCTTAACAATTACAAGAACACAAACATACCTAATCTCTATTGTTCTCTCTCACTCTATTAACTTCACAAAATCATCTCTCTCAAGCTGCACATGCTACTTCTGAGCTCCCGGAGTTCCTGACTGCTTTTGCTCTCCAGACTATATACTGTATATAGTTGCATAAAGGAAATGCTTTTTAATCATACTCTATCCCAGATGAGGATGGGTTGGTTCTCTTTTGAGTATAGGTCTTTGAGGTTTTACTTGCATTTGGGATACTTGCTCATTAGGAATACATAAAAATTCTAAACTTTACATTTTTATTCAGAATTTTTATATTCTTTAAAGCTGCTTTGAGACAATGTCCATTTTAAAAGCTCTATACAAATAAAATTGAAATGAACATTATACAGTTTTATTTAAGCAAAGACATTTTAAGTAGTGTACATTTTTCTTACAAAAGAGAGAAGACATTTGTGAAGGGATATTGATCCATGCTGCCATAGAGAAGATTTTAAGCTCCTTTATATTCTGAGGTTCTGGAACTTGTCTTTAATTAACGCTATTAAAGTGTCACGCTCACTCAATCGGGTCGTTTGTCACGCTCTCCCGCCACACATTGTATTTGTCACGCAGAAAAAAACATACTATTTATCATATATTTAATATACTGCAGCGCCCAAAATGTATCTGTCCGCACCGCTCTCTCTATGGAACCGGGCAGGAATCAAGCTCCCCTGGAGTTCTTAGTTGAGCCTGACACTTATCAGCCAATCAAAAAAGAGGCTACACAATAGCCAATCAGAAAATATCACTATTGTATCTGGGTACGATTTTACGCAACAACCAATGAAAAAAAAACATATCCTGGAATTTTTCAGCATCATCCTCGTTCACCCACAGAGAAAACCACTGGAGCTGCAAGCATCACTTTGAGCACAGAGTAAGTCATGATCTCCTGTTTTAATGTTACAACAAATTCACAAATTGTTTGACACAAACAATGACATTTTGACTGCTGTTAGAGAATGTTTCGCAGATAATCAGCATCAGTTTTTCATGAGTGTCTGTAAATTAATAAATGTAAATTGAATAAATACATTGTATTTGGTTAAATTGTGTTCAGTGACGGAGATGTCACTCTTGCCTGTCTTTAAAAGTTGACTGTCCTGATGTGGGATGTGGTAGCTCAGTGGTTAAGGTGTTGGACTACTGCTCAGAAGGTGAGGGGTTCAAATCCCAGGTCCGCTAAGGTTTTTGTGGACACAATTGCTCAGTTGTATAAAGGGGTAAGGTGGTCTGCTAAATGTAAAATGAATGAAATGAAGTGTCCTTTTATGGACGATCCTGTTGATGAAGAGTCTGTATTAATTTTCTGAGCCCAGAGTGGATTTTGTCACATCCCTATGCATTTTTATTCAGTCAATAAGATCCATAATCTCATCCATCCTTACATCAGCCATCGCGGCCGTGCTCTTTCATCCGAGCAGATGCTTTGCGTTGCCTTATGTTTCTTTGCAAATTGTAGTTTTGTGTATAACATCGGGGATGCAGTACATATTAGTAAGGCTACTTTGCAGAGCGGTCAGAAAAGTGTGCCTCGCTCTTAAGCGCTTTCTGACCATTTTTGTGTTTCCTGATAAAATAAAATACTGTTCTTCCGGTTTCACCTCTGATATTATAACAGTTGGGAATTTACTCTAAAATAGTTCTTAATTACTAACTACAAATTACATCTTCAACAAGTCTAATTAGATTAATGTAATAATTACTATCTCTAGAAAGTATTGGTCTACTTACTAATTTGGGCTACTTATTAATTACTTTCTAAATCCCAAATCAACATCAACCACTTGAACAATAAGGAGAGACAAGAAACTGCACTTCTAATGCTTTCAAATAAACAATATACAACCGCATGAATTATCCTTGAATTGAACAAAGTGTGTAACTAGAGGGAGAAGGTTACATTAAAAATATACCTTTTTTTTTATAAAAAAAAAAAAAAAAGAAATATAGCATATATATATATCACTATATATAGTGATGATATATATATGTTGATATATATATACACAGCAGTGTTGCTTTTTTTTTTAAACGTGTTCATATTCTCCATATGCTTGCATAAGCACTTCCAGTTCTGCTGGTGAGAAATATGCAGACTTTTTTTTTGTCTGACGCTGTTGCCATGGTGACTCATTATATCTGCGCTCCATTGATAATGGCTTTTTTTAGATGTAGTGCACGCGCTTAACTCAGTCAGTCAATATAGAGTTGATAATACGAACTCATTTCAGCTGTTCTGTAACCGAAAACTCAGAGTTTCCCATCTCAGGGTTTGTCAACTCAGAGTTCAAGTTTAAACTCAGAGTTGGTTGAACCACCTTTCTGAAACAGGCCCCAGCACAAGCAGAGCGCAGCACAAGCAGAACAAACACAGCGTAGGACAAACACAGCGCAGACAGACAACGCAAAAACGCTACATGACTTTTACATCAAATAGCGTCGACCAGTATACAGTCTGTATACAGCAAAGTAAATACCCTCTTCAACCAGACATCCCCTTCACGCACACCCCCATTCAGTGTCCGCATTGTTATATTGTCCTAGGCTCCACCTCCTAACAAATGTCCATCTGTTTCAGATATGTGAAACTTTTGTTACAGCCTTATGGGATGGCGGCCAGCTAACGGCAATGAAACTCTATCGCTAAAAGTGATGTGCATGGTATTTGAGGTTTTTTGGTAAATCTGTATTTTTCTTTAATAATCGCGATCCAGTTGCTTAATTCAGTTTCTGATTTTTTTTTCTTTTTTAAATTTGTGTGAGCGCGCTTGCGCGTGCGCATGCTCTTTATACTCCCTCACCCACTCCACTGCTGTGCACCGAAACAGGAACAAACCCCTCTGATTTACGAATCCACAGCTTTGCCTGCGCATGCTCAGACGTATGCTGTTACATGTAGCGTTTCCTGTTTGATGATTTTCCAGTGGCAAAGATGGTAAAAGTGAACGGAATGAAATCTTGGAATTGTGGAGGTACACGTATAAAATTGAAATGGCTTGTCAGAGTGCTATTTGTTAATGTACAACTATAGGCTCGTTTTTAGGAATCGTTTTATTAGTAATTTAGTTTGTGTCCCTGTTCTGTGTTGTGTAGCGAGTTGGCCTGGCTAACAAGCTGATGCCTTAGAGGCAGTAGGGCAGGTTTCCTGTGGATGAATTTCTTTGGTTGATTGGTTTTAACCGCATATATTTTCCTCCAGTGATCACGACGGTTCTTTTAAGTTCCGTCGTTTTTGCATTTGTGGAGGACCTCGATGACACGTAAGTGACCATTTGTTTTACTTACGATTTCAAATATGCTTTATTCATCATTGTTTGCCTAAATTGCCTTAAAATTACATTTCATTTATCAACTGAATTCAAGTTTCTGGGCAGTAAACGAACCCAACTTTGTCTTTTCTTCTTTGACGTGTAACATGAGTTGTGTTGTGTTTCATGAAATAATGCTGATCCTGATCCCACAAATAATAATAAAATGGACAAATTAGGAGCAACCTAATAGATTTTGCTATCGCCCTGACATAATATACTACCATTTTTAGAACATCGTTGCCAGCTGGTAAATAATCCACCGTCTTTTTTTACATAATAGTTGATGTTTTAGCTGTTGTGATATTTACTTAAATACCTTGGTTGTGCTGTAGCATTAGATACAGTAATTCAGCAACAGTTTCCTTTCTACCAACACTTAGTTGCACCCGGCAAATATTGACTACCAGTTTAGTCTGTGTTTTGGAAAATAGCCGAATAGATTTTTTTTAGCTGGATGGTAATTTGTTGTTATTACATCATTGAGCATAATTGACCCTATTCTCGTTTAGCTGTGATTCTTCTATTTCTTTCCATCTAAACTACAAAAAGGTTACATCCAACTTGTGTTTAACTTGTTAATGATTTGCCCATTTTTAGCCCCATGCTTATTTGCTGTTATGAATAATTGTACATTGGTGAAATCCTGGGGCCCTGTGACCTGCCCAACACGTAAAGATAAAATTTTGGACTTATGCTATGGATCCATTAAAGGAGTGTATAAGTCATTTGGAAAACCACCTTTGGGAACTTCAGATCATAATATGGTATTACTTGTTCCAGTATATAAAACTGTTCTGAAACGAGAGAAGTCACGGGTAATGAAGATAAAAGACTGGTCTGATGTTTAAAAGGGTGCATGGAATGTACAGACTGGACAGTTTTTATGGATACTGATTCAGATGTTGATGAAGCAAGTGATGTAATGTAATTGTTAATAATTGTTTTGTGAGGATATGTTAATTCCTGAGAAAACGGTTCGAATATTTCCAAACAGTAAGCCGTGGGTCACAAAATCAATTAAGATCCTTCTATCTAAATGAAATAGGGCTTTTAAAGAAGGAAATATTGAGGAACATGATAGGCTAAAAATAGAAATTAAACATGAAATTAAGAGAGCTAAAGTAGCCTACAAGGAAGATCTTGAGTTAAAACTAAGAAAGGGAAATTTAGGCTCTGTTTGGGAGGGGATGCACTTAATAACAGGTCAAGAAAATAGGACAACAAAAAATAGAATTAATTTGAAGGAATTCAGTTCAGATGCAATTTTGTCACAGGAATTTAATAATTTTTATTTAAGATTTCATTCCTATGATTTTAACCAAGAAATTGAGAATTTGAAAAATGAATGTAAAGTCAATGCCAAACGGGAGTATGATGGCACGTTTTTTAATGTGGAAGATGTGATGACCGTTTTTAAACAGTGTAAAATTAGTAAAGCACCTGGGCCTGATATTAGTGGTCGACTACTTAGGGAATGTGCGGAGCAGTTAGGACCAATATTTTATAAAATTTTCGTTTTGTCCCTTCAACAACAAAAAGTACCTGCACAGTGGAAGCAGTCTACAGTGATCCCAGTACCTAAAATGAAGAATGTACGAACGATAGAGGATTTTAGACCGGTGGCGCTTATGTCTCTGGTGATGAAATGTTTTGAACATTTAGTAAAGAGAGAGATTATGCAAAGAACTCAGAGCTTGTTAGATCCCCTCCAATTTGCCTATAGGGCTAAGAGAGGTGTAGAGGATGCAGTAGCAACTCTCTTACACTTAGTACTTCAGCATTTGGATAAGCCAAAAACATTTGTTAAATTACTTTTTATTGATTTCTCATCCGCTTTTAATACCATTCAGCCACATATTTTAGTTGAGAAACTTATTAATGAATTTGAGCTGAATTACAGTCTGGTAGGGTGGATCTTGGATTTTCTTGTGCAGAGAACACAAAGAGTTAAAGTTAATGATTGCTTTTCTGAATGGTTGGTGTCATCTACTGGGTCACCTCAGGGGTGTGTCCTATCCCCTCTATTGTTTATTTTATACACAAATGACTGTAGGAGTAGCTTTAAAGTCAAGTCAAGTCAACTTTATTTATAGAGCACATTAAAAATAGACACATTTTAAAATTTGTTGATGATTCTGTAATTGTCAGTCTACTGAGTGAGGAGGACACAATGCAGGGTCCTGTGGTTGATGATTTTGTGAGCTGGTGTCAAAATGCTTTCTTAAAACTAAATGCTCTCAAAACTAAGGAAATGATTATTGATTTTAGTACTCAGAGGAAACCTATTCAACTCCAACAAACTAGTATATATGGAGTGAGTATTGAGAGTGTGGAACAGTATAAATACTTGGGTACTATTTTGGACAATAAATTGTCCTTTTCTCCAAACACTGAGGTTTTGTGTAAGAGGGGGCAGCAAAGATTGTATTGTCTGCGGAAATTAAGGTCATTTAATGTGGACAAAACACTGATGAGTATGTTTTACAGATCCTATGTTGAGTCATTGCTGTCCTTTTCACTTGTGTGTTGGTTTAATTCTCTAAATGTGAAAAATAAGAGAAGTTTAGAGAGAATTGCAAATCAGGGAAGTAAAATAACAGGGAGGAAGCAGATGTCTATGGCCCAGTTATATTGCAGAGGGGTTTTGGGGTAAGCCCAGACTATATTATCAGATGATTCCCACCCTATGTATAATGAGTTTGACCTTCTACCCTCGGGTATTAGGTACAGGATCATTAGTAGTAAAACAAATAGGTTCAAACATTCATTTGTTCCATCAGCTGTTAAACTTTTAAATACGAGGTAAAGTTTATAATTCTTGTGAATTGTGCGAATGTGTTGTTTCTTTATGGTCTGTTTGTTTTTTGTTTTTGTGATATGCCTGTATGCTGCAACAAAATTGCCTTCGGGAAATGAAATAAAGTTGAACTGAACTGAACTGAACTTGAACTGATCTTTAACCATGCTGATCAAGTTAATATTAAAGTTTAAATCCCTGATTGTGCTACTCTTATGTGCACTGTTTCTTGTGTAAAAAGTCTTAAGTTTAATGCATGCACATTGATTACACTTATATCCATCCTGTAGATTCAAAGACAAGAGAATGGATGATGTCTGGCTGGTGGATGTAAGTGTTATTTTTACACATACACAATTACACATTGGGCTTAAAACCAGAATTGGATCTGCTGCTTGGTAGAGTAAGCCATCTTGGGATTTGGATGAAAAATACACTCACTCTTCACATTAGTAGATAAAAGTGTGTCTGCCAAATGGCATAAATGTAATAGGAACACCTGTGGACCTGCTCATTTATGTAGTTTGGTCCAGTTTGTGTGAGTCTATGCCAATGATTCCATGCCTACTATGGCTATAAAACCTTTTGATATGAGTTACTATATCCCCCCTGCTGTTTGAACATATCTGGCCATTTTCTTCTGAACTCACTCAATCAACAAGATATTTCCACACACAGAACTGCTATTCACATATGACCCTTTTCCACCAGAAAGAACTGGGTGCTGGTTCAGAGCTAGTGCTGGTTTAAAGTTGGTTCCACTGGCGAGCCTTCTAAGAACCGGTTTGCCTTTCCATGGGCTAGAGAGACATCACAGAGCCAAGTGTTACGTCACTGTATACATCTAATCTTTCCCAGCAACGTTAGCGCAGCAGCGGCAAACACAACATCAACAATGGCGGATGTTGCTTTAGTGTTAATGCTCATGGCTTTGCGAACATACATTAGCATCCAACCATGGCAAATCCAACGTGTAAGTGCAGCTCAATGTAATTTGTATAACTCAGGGTTTTTCCTACATTGAAAAATTTTTGGTGGCCGCCAAAACGATTTTTTGTCCTGCCAAAGCCTTATTTGATCTGTAATTGGGTTTTGTGAGTGAAGCAGGCTACTGACGGAGTGACGGAGAGAACGAGCACAGAGCCCCACCCCCACGCGGGCACTCTCCGTCTTCAGTTCTGTCTTTGCTCTCTCCCTTGCATCAAAATCAACTGATCCTAAAGGTCGGAATACTGAATCCATTCACATGGTGCATTCAGAGAATATTTTTGCTGAATTACTGCTGGGTGTGAATTGCAGTCAAAAAAAAAGTTGCCTTATCTTCTCTTACAACTTGTGACAAGCATTCTGCACATGCATCTGACATAACTTTAAATAAACGCAAAAAAAAAAAAAAAAAAAATCTATCCAGTTATGAAGTGTTTTGTGTCTGTGTGTGTGGACAAATCTTTTGCGATGTCCTAACAGCCAGGATTCCCAAACAACACGTCCGCTAAAGTCCGATTCTCGACCTAATGACTCCTTTGAGCCGATTCATTATAATGAATGGTTAAAGCAATTGGTCTGCCCGTCAGTGTCTAAACCGGTCTATAACAAATCATTACTTCTTAGAAGAATATACACATCTGAAATGAGAAAGTAAGTGTGCTTACCCCATTTAGCAAGAGTGTTTAGTAAAATTTAGCCTTAATAATCCACAGTATGTATAGGCCTATGACAATGTGTAGTAAATTACCTATAAAATCATTTAGTTTAAAGTTAGACTGGAGTAAGATGAAACTATATCAAAGCACAAAGCAAGCTGTTGCAAGCTAGCTGCTAATTTTATAAAATTTTATATGGTAAAAAAATTACACTATTACACCTTTTAACGCTACATTTTTAATGCTACTTTTTAATTAATATGATTATACTAAAATAATTATCAGGTCTATCAAAAAAAGGATTTTTAATCTTTCAAAACTATGAAAGCCAGTCGTGGAAAAATCACAGCTTTTTTTGCAAAGAGGGCAAGAAAGGATGACCATGAGAGTGACAGTTAATATCTGTGTCTGATAATTGCATAGTCTATATATAATTTGGAAGAGGTTTAAAACTGAATAATTCTCAGCCACAGTCTGGAAGAAAATGAAGGGCCCAAAAAAAAGAAAATAAAAAGAATGAACAACAAATATTAACAATGAGGAACAAAAGAAACAAACATCAAGGTAAGAGATCATACATAATATGAAATATCATGAAAGACTTTGATTGTAGTTTTTGCTGTAAGTGAAATTTTAACTTTCTGACTTTTTTTTTTTTTTTTACACTAATAGTAAACATCGTACCAGTAGTTTTGACAGAGTGGCTGAAAACATATCCTTGGCCTTGTCATAATGAATATGGCATGTCCTTTATTTGATGCATTTAGACGTATGCTGCAAGGTGGCTGTGGATGGGCCGCATCAGGATGAAATCGACTAAAGAGATCTTGTAAAAAGGTTCTACAGTGTGAATAAAAAGAGACGAGTTAAATGTTCATCTGCAGGCTGTGATATTTGTAACTAGAGAAATTGTGATACCTTTGAAATTTCAAATATACTTTGGTATCGATGATGTTTACATGTAAAATAAGTTGTATTCGCTTTCTTTTATTCTCTAGCCTGACAGTGATTGTTTTTTCATGAATAAATAGGTTAAAAAAATCACAAACTGTTTCTTTGTGTTTATTTTCAATTAAAAATTAATGTCAATATTGGGCTTGCGGATCATGTGGGTACTAGTGTACTCTTTGCTGTGTGTGGATGACCATGTCGGTCAGCCACCACCGAAGACCAATTCTGACCCAGGAAAAAACCCTATAAATGGAGGTTGCAGTCGAGAAAGTACATAACATTATTTTATCATTAACACAGAAAAAAGCCTTAGCATGTAGCTAACTACTATCATGTGTGCTGATAATTGATCATATTGCGGTAAAGTAAAAGTGTATTAAACATTGGCATACTTAAGGTACGTTATCAAAGGCGCTAAAAGTAACCCAGCCCCTGACGGAAGTGGTTCTTAAGTCTAGACCAGCAACGTTTTGGTGCTACTTCGGAACCGCTTTTCCTGGTTCAAAGCTGGTTCTTTGGGTGTCAAAAAAGAAAGAACTGATTTTAAATTAGGCTCTGGCTCTGAACCAGCACTCAAACTGCCTTGATGGAAAAGGAGCATTAATGTTATGTGTTTTTGAAATACTCACATCAGACCATCTACCATATACCACAGTTAAAGTTGCACAATTCTCAAGTTGTCATGCATCTTTGTCTTGCTATGGAGTAGATTTGACAAGAGTTGATGTGGGTTAAGATTTAGAGTCAGATTTATACTGAGGTTGATGAAAAATGGAAGATCTGGGGCGTTTACTGCCATCTAACATCAACCCCCCTGCTGAATAGGAAATGTCATACTATTTTTTGGCATCTGGTACAGTATGATTGTATTACAGGAGTTTTAAGAATGATGAGCATTTCATGTCTATCCAGTTTTCTATACATGTTTTTTGGTTTGTGTTAAGCAGTTTGAGTAAAGTTTGTTTGCAATCACTGTTGTGTTGCAGTTTTTTGCTCCCTGGTGTGGATACTGTAAGAAGCTGGAACCAATCTGGTATGAGGTAGGAGCTGAGCTAAAGAACTCTGGATCACCAGTCCGAGTGGGAAAGATGGATGCCACTGCATACTCTGGTACATTTGAGTTCTTTTTTTCTGTTTATTTTGTAATTTTTTTTCCAACATCACTATTGTTTCTATCAGATTATTTATAAACACGTAAAACTGACAGATACTTCTGCTGCCAATGTGACAAGGGCTTTTAGACATTTAACTTGGCTGTGAGCTTGAGACTGTTTGGATACATGGTGTTAAATTGTATATAAAAGTAAACACCTTTAATGAAATAGCAGAGTTGTGGCTTATAAAGCCAGACAGTTTTCCATCTTTCAGAGAAAGTGAAAATGATGTTTCATAGGTGTGCATTCCCTTTTATAATTAATGCTGTAGCTAACAAGTTGCATTCAACATTATCTCCAGAGGTAAGTAGTATAGATATCTTAAGTGATTCTGTTAAACCCCATTACCGGATATTCCTGAAATTCCATGTTTCATCATCATTGTTGTATAAACTTGGTCCAGAAGGAGCTGACAAATTATGCACTGTATCTTGGTGTTGAAAGTTAGTAATTAGAAGAGGAGTACAGAAGATTATCAAAACCAGTGATTGTACCATAAAACATTAATAATATGGCTACATGTGGTGGACTGCCCTACAGAGTTGGTGGCAGGACAAGGAGAAAACTTATCTCAATAAGGATGTTACGATGAGGCCTACAGCAATATCAAAGAAGCAGCAGGAATTTCTGGCAGTTAGTGGTAGTGTGAAACCAATTTCTTGTATACAGCACATATCTTGGCTGTGGGGTAGGATGGAAAATTGAACATCCAGAATACATTCAGTCACCCAGACCATGTGGGAAAGTGTTTTGGGCTCAAATGAGACACTTTTCACCTTTAGTTAGAAAAGATATATCTGCCCCAAGGGAATACTTTTTCAAAGAACAACATACCTATTGTGAAGCATGTTGCTTGCTTTCTTTGGCTGGATGTCTAATCAAGATAGTATGGGAAACCTCCTGGCCAGTGAAAGATAACTGAAGAGAAATTTTACGTTCCGGCATCATAATGACCAAAAACACAAATCCAGGAAAACTACAGAATGTCTTCAGAAAATCACCCGGGGTGCAATATCACAGAAAACATACTGAATGACCTAATGAGGGTTCTGGGCAGGATATTCCAAGGGCATCTTTGCATACTTACTAGATACTTAATATAAAAAATGCAACATTTTGTTGTCGTTTATTTTAAAGGGTTAAAATGAATATATATATATATACTACAAGCTATCTATAAACTAAATAAGTTTAACAAAGAGGGTAATTTATACACTGCTCAAAGGGGGTTTTTACACCTGGTCACTTCATGCGTTTTCTGTGATCCGATAGCTATCCGATCGTAAAAAGACCAGGTGTAAATGCCCTCCGAAACGGTTTCGAGACGGATATAAATCCGATCGCTCAAACCACTTCAGGAGGTGGTCTGGGACGCATTTCAGATGAAACTGGACAGGTGTAAATGAATGTGGTTGTTCAAGCCACATACGTCAGCGCTATACTCCTCTCAAATGGAAGTACGTCACTCGCAGGTGACTCGCGAGTCGTGCATCACGCCAGAAACAAATATGTTTTCCCACCAGTGCTGGCTCCAATCTTTCACCTAGGTGTCTCGTTTGGTCTTAAAATGCACCGCTGCCGCCAGCGAAAATGCAGCAAACAGTAAATGCTGTTTTTTGTAACAACTGCATACACCAAAGCGTGTTGCATTTCAATTACCCTGGAAATGAGGTCAAATATATTTGCATTTTGGGTGGGAGTAGAAATATCGGATTGATATCCAATTCGCCAAGACGCATTTATGTGGCCTAATGTAAATGGAACAGTTTTAACAAATCAGATAGCTATCGGATCAGAGAAAACACATGAAGGTGACCAGGTGTAAAAAGGCCCATAAAAATAAAGGGAACACTTAAACAACACAATCTAACTCCAAGTCAATCACACTTCTTTGAAAATAAACTGCCCACTTAGGAAGCAACACTGATTGACAATCAATTTCACATGCTGTTGTGCAAATGGAATAGACAACAGGTGGAAATTATAGGCAATTAGCAAGACACCCCCAATAAAGGAGTGGTTCTGCAGGTGGTGACCACAGACCACTTCTCAGTTCCTATGCTTTCTGGCTGAAGCTCTTTTGAATGCTAGTGGTGCCTTCACTCTAATGGTAGCATTAGACGGATTCTACAACCCACACAAGTGGCTCAGGTAGTGCAGCTCATCCAGGATGGCACATCAATGCGAGCTGTGGCAAGAAGGTTTGCTGTGTCTGTCAGCATAGTGTCCAGAGGTGCTAACAGGAGACAGGCCAATACATCAGGAGACGTGGAGGAGGCCGTAGGCGGGCAACAACCCAGCAGCAGGACCGCTACCTCCACCTTTGTGCAAGGAGGAACAGGAGGAGCACTGCCAGAGCCCTGCAAAATTACCTCCAGCAGGCCACAAATGTGCATGTGTCTGCTCAAACGGTCAGAAACAGACTCCATGAGGGTGGTATAAGAACCCGATGTCTACAGGTGGGGGTTGTGCTTACAGCCCAACACTGGGCAGGACGTTTGGCATTTGCCAGAGAACACCAAGATTAGCAAATTTGCCACTGGTGCCCGGTGCTCTTCTCAGATGAAAGCAGGTTCACACTGAGCACATGTGACAGACGTGACAGAGTCTGGAGATGCCGTGGAGAACGTTCTGCTGCCTGCAACATCCTCCAGCATGACCGGTTTGGCAGTGGGTCAGTAATGGTGTGGCAATTTTTTGGAGGGCCGCACAGCCCTCCATGTGCTTGCCAGAGGTAGCCTGACTGCCATTAGGTAATGAGATGAGATCCTCAGACCCCTTATGAGACCATATGCCGGTGCGGTTGGACCTGGGTTCCTCCTAATGCAAGACAATGCTAAACCTCATGTGGCTGGAGTGTGTCATCCGTTCCCCAGTCCTGATCCAATTGAGCACATCTTGGATATCATGTCTCGCTCCATCAACCAACGCCACGTTGCACTACAGACTGTCCAGGAGTTGGCGAATGCTTTAGTCCAGGTCTAGGAGGAGATCTCTCAGGAGACTATCCGCCACCTCATCAAGAGCATGCCCAGGAGTTGTAGGGAAGTCAAACAGGCACGTGGATGCCACACACACTACTGAGCCTCATTTTGACTTGTTTTAAGGACATTACATGCATACATACATGCATACATACATAGTGGTGTGAAAGTGTTTGCCCCTTCCTGATTTTTTTTAATTTTTTTCACAATTTCACGTTTTCACTCAGGGCCATGAGGGTTTCGATTTTGTTTTCCCTTAATAATAAAACCTTCATTTAAAAACTGCGTGTTGTGTTTACTTGTTATCTTTGACTAATATTTACATATGTTTGATGATCTGAAACATTAAAGTGTGACAAACATGCAAAAAAATCAGGAAGGGGGAAAACCCTTTTTTTTTTTATAAATAGTATTAATGTCTTCTAATAATTCTGTTCCCTTGGCATCTTCTTAGTTCTTCTTTACAAATCAAGGTTATAATCATATTCTCAGAATAACATCTTTGTGTGTCATGGTCATCATGAACATCATGATCATCTTGATTTGGGTTCAGCTAAAATCAACATCAAATAAACAAGAAAACAACCTGCCACACAATGTATGTCTGCTTAAATTATAAAATCCTAAGCTGTGTGTAATTATTCAATTTGATTTATTACAGGCATGGCTTCTGAGTTTGGAGTACGAGGTTATCCGACAATAAAACTGTGAGTATTCAGAATAGAGTTTTCTATGTATCTGCATGACATTGAAAAATTTGTAGCAGTAATCAGCTCAGCTACACTGATTTATATTATTAAATTTATTTCTGCCATTGTTTGTATGTATTCAAATCAACTGTAGACTTGTATTTTAAGAGTTAAAAGAAAATACAATAAAAACTTTTTTATTGAAGCAGTGTTATTTTTGTAAATGTGGTGTTAATGAAACTAAGCCTGCAGAAGTGAGCCACCCAGTGAGATCCCAGTGGCTATGTGACTAAGGATTTTACTCACAGGGGAGGTAAGGTGTTGTTGCTTTTATTCCCAGAGGTTACACACAGCTCTGGAGTAAATTAGCAGAATGAAGCTAATTCTAATTCAAATATAGATGTATCAAAACAAACAAAATACTTTTATACTTATTTTACACTAAAACACTTTATCAATGCAAATTTTGAAAGGTCAAAATTATGACTTGGAGTAGATATGTGGATTGTTCATAGGAAATAGGGTGCTGACAGTATTGCAGCAGCCCTGACTTAGAGGATTGTTTCTATGCAACTGCTTCTTGGTATTCATATACAACACACATACAACATGTATTCTGCTTATAATTCCAGTAACCCCAATGTAGTACACTTTCCTGTGTCATGCTTTTATCTGGAAAAAAATATTTGCATCATGCCATGGAAGCAATTGCAAGAAATATTTGTATTTATTGCTATTATTTAAGTCTGTTTTCTGTTACTGCTACAATTCTGCATTTTACATGCCTTGGGTGACCCATTGACCATTTGCTAAGGTTACAGCAGTACACATCTCTTCTTAGGGAACTTAATAAGTCTGAAGGTATCTCTTATGGACCTGTCAACATTCCTTCCACTGCTTTAGTTCACAAAGCTGCAACCAAATCACTACTCACTAAGTGGAACTGGAAAAAGCAACCAATAGTACATTGATTAGAAAATGTGAATACCTACATAGTCATACATAGATGGGTGCACCCTGTAATGATATACACCTATAATTATCTTAGTGCAATACTGTAAGAAGCACAAAATTTAAATTGTACAATTTTTCTAGATTTTTTCATTTGTCCTAGAGAAGAATTTTTTTTTTTTTAACCATTATAAAGTTCTTCTCTTTTAATTTACTTTCTTTCTATGGTCAATAGTCTATAATATTATAACTATTATGGTTTTAGTAGCTAGGTAATGAGAAGATTACACATTGCAAGTTAACATCCTATTTTCAAGAGTATTTTAACTAGCATGTTACATCTGTTCTTTACTCATGCTACTACCAACTTAGCAGTGATCCTGGCATTCCGGACCTGCCCGTTCCATCTTGATATTCTGATAAGCTGCTTCTTTTTGCAGTTTTCATTGTCTAAAATTTACTTGCTGCTGCTGTTATGGATGACCACAAATGGACAGCATAAAGATCACCATGAGATTACAGTGGATGGTACCAAACAGAAACCATAAAGGTGGCATTGGACGTTCTTCAAGCTAAAGATAGAACAGATATTTATAAGAATAGGGCGCACTCAAACTCAAGTCTCCATACTTCGATAAAATAGACTTTAAATAGAACTGCAATGATTTTTGGAAATGACTAATGCTTATACTCATATGTTTCCCACTAGTTCCTATTAAAACAATTGCACTCTTAGACTGTATATTATTATATTATATGGTTATTGAAGAGAAATTATTTATAATTGCACTAAATTGTAGGTAGGTAGGTTGTTTGGTACTTTGGTGATCCAAGAGGAAATTCAAGCATCCAGTAGCAACATACAGAGAAAAAAGATTTCACAAAGACTGTAACACCACACCACCCTATAATACTGTATATGTTCAAATGAGGTAATTTTCAGGGTTTTTCTTAATATATACAGTCATGTGAAGAAATTGACACCCTATGGAAGCCCATGTTATTTTTTATTTTATTTTATTTAGTTTTTTTTTTAATTTTAACAATATTATTATGACTGGTTGGGATCTTGGAGGTTGTCTTGGAGATTGCTGTGAGAGATAACCCTAACCCTAGGCATACAGTTGATTATAGACAATGCGTTCAAGAATTTTTGAAAGAAAGGAGAGAAGTGACACCGGTCTGTAGTTACTGATGTCTAATGGATCCAGAGCACATTTCTTCAGGATGGGAATAACCCTTGCTCTCTTGAACATAGTTGGTACATGACCAGATGTTAGGGATACATTGATGATAGTGGTGATAAAGGGCAGACGTTCTTGCGAGATGGTCTGGAGCATAGTGGAAGGAAGTGGATCCAATGTGCAGTTGGTTGGCTGGCAAGACCGGATGAGTTGTAAAATCTCTTCTGCTGCTACGGTTGAGAAATGTGACAACAAAGGAGTAGGGCAGGGGTGTCCAACCAGTCAGAGACCAAGACCATTTTTTACTGTGTTACCGCAAAGAGCCACATCATACACATGGGCACAAATGAACATCACCTTTTTTTTTTCTGCCATTTTGAGACGAACTTGACACAAATTGTTTACTCAAATGATCTTGCTCCTACTGGGAAACTTTGAGGTATTTTCATCCCACTCACATGCGCGTTTGAGCGGAGCGAACACGCATATTAAAAAGACACAAATACAAACTTCGGTATGAACGTAAGGGCCGCATGAAACCGGGGAAAAAGCCGCATGCGGCTCGGGAGCCACGGGTTGGCCACCCCGGAGTAGGGGAATCCTGACTTGGAGATGTAGGTGCAGTCGGGGCAGACTGAAGGTCCTGCATATTTTCTCAATCTTCTTGTTAGAAAGAGGCAAAGTCTTCTGCAGTCAGGGAGGATGAAGCAGGTGGAGTCGGAAGAAATGATGTTGTGGAGCTTACAGAGTGTCTTGTGCTGCTGCTTCAAAATTTTCCTTGTAGAAGGAAGTCTTGGCAGAAGTCACTTCAGAGGAGAACTTGGCCAGGAGTGTACAGTAAGAGTCAAGATCTACACCAAGTTCTGATTCAGCCATACAAAGGACTTCAGGTCAGAGCAACTGGCCTAATGTCACCTGGTTTTCTGAAGTGAGACAGCGCTGGCATTCTCTCTAGCCTAGGCTCATGTTGAACACGTACTCAGGTGGCCCTTCTGGGCCAGCTGCCTTCCCGGGACGTAGCCTCCTCAGCTTCCTGCAAACATGATTTTAGTGACGATGGCTATGAATGGGGTTGTCTGGGGACAAAGAGGTGGTGAGTGGGCAATCAATAGGTGTGGGGATCTGTACAGGTGTTACATGAGAGAGAGGTGGTGGGGAGAGTGGTGCAGAGTGCGCAATCAATGGTTGTAGAGTCTGAGCTGTCAAACATATTAAAAAACAGGTTGAGCTGGTTCACAGCATCCCCTTCCACAAAGCTCTATAGCCCTCCCTATTGCAGCCTGTGATGGTTTTCATGCCCCTATACCTCCCTCGTGTTGTTCTGCAGCTTCTGCTCCACCCTACTTTTGTACTTCAGTATTGTACTTTACTTGAGCTGCTCTCAAACTGACCTTTAGTGCACCCGCCACACGCTTACAATGTCTCTGCTCAATGAAGCTCAATGTCTGTTACACACCTTCTCCTTCAAGTCCTCCTTCTTTCAGTTTGTCAGTGTTTATCATCTCTATCAGTTTATCAAACTGTGGTGAATGTCATTAAATGTTATATTGCACTATTACAGTATATTGCACTCTCAATCCTCACATCTCACAAGGGCAGCCAGCTTGTCAGTCTTCTCAGAATTGTGTGAGGCTATGGGATTGTGTGAGTGAAAAACTTCTATAAGGGTAGTAAATGACACTAAAAAAAAAAAAGTGTAGAATAGAAGTTATAAAGTTTAAAATTAAGTTAATATATAGCCTTAATGAGCAAGCCTGAGGCAATGTTGGCAAGGAAAAGCTCCCTAAGATGATATGAGGAGAAAGCCTTGAGACTAACCATACTCAAAAACAAACCTATCCTCATGGTGACACTCGAAAGTGTGATTATAAATAATGCCCTTTCTACAACTGTGTATAGACAGGTGGGGTGGTGAAGCCATCAAATGATCAGTGATGAAGACCCAAGTGCAAATCCGTCCAACAGCTTAGTCCATTGTCTCCAATTGGTTCTATCCTTAGCAGAGATGGGGGACTCGAGTCATATGACTTGACTCGAGTCAGACTTAAGTCTGAAATTTGAGACTTGAGACTTGCTTGACAAATATAAAAAAAAAGACTCGACTTGACTTTGACTTGACATTCATGACTTGAGACTTACTTGTGACTTGAAAGGCTCGAAATAACTTTTTTTTTGTTATTTATTTATTTATTTATTTATTTTTTAAATCTGTTTTTGAATGCACACAAGAGCGTAATATAACCACGTGACGCAGCAGGCAAGAGCAGTGGCGGAGCCAGAGGGGTGTCCCTGACATCTGATTGGCCACACCAGGTGCCACCCTGAATTTTTATTTGATAGCATTGGAAGTTTGATGCTGATCGACATCTCATTTCACCTATCAAAAGAAGTCTTCGTTTGACGTTTGGTCGCGGCACCACTCAACATTTCAAATCCATCAATCAATGGCAATAAAGAGTTGAGAGGTAGAGAAGTATACTAAAGCAGACTAATACTAAAACATCAAATTTCGGTAAGATTTGAGATTAAACATCAGGATTTAGTTTTCCAGAAAAATATTTCGAAAGTTACGTTGCTATATAAATAAATCCGCTATTAACAATTAATTACGCTATTAACAGATTAATCAGACAAGAGATTGGTTCGTTCCCCAGTTTCCCCAGTTCCGCCACTGAAGCAGAGGGAGAGCGCGCACTAACTAGTCAATCTCAACAGTCGTGACGAAACATGGAAGGCGCTGCAATAATTAACCAAAAATAATTACGTTCGGGTACCGGGATTTTGTGATGGACAGGACTCCTTGCAGTTTTGGGCTGTGAACAGGCACACCCTCCCCTTTTTGTTCAAGGCAGCGGTAAGAGTTATAGCCATCCCTGCATCAGGTGCACCTGCTGAACGTGTATTCAGCCATGATGGGGTGACAATGTGACCACATCACTCACAATTGAGTGACAAAGTTCTATCAAATTTAATTTTTTGCAAGTGCAATGTAGTGTAAATGGTTGGTCACTGTTTATGTGGAAAAGTCAGCTGTTTTGCAATAGCACTTCTAATTGGTCTTCAGTGTTAGGCTTTGAGTGTGTGTGTGTGTGTGTGTGTGTGTATATATATATATAATTTTCTCACCCTCATGATGTTACAAACCTGTATAAATTTCTATGTTTTCATGAACACACATGTAGATATTTTAGATATTTAGATATCATGAGCCCCATTCACTTCCATAGTATTCTTTTTTTCCCACTATGGAAGTGAATGGGGTTCATGAATGGTTTTAAATACTGTAAATACCATAAATTCTGTAGATTTAACTTTGTTTAATATATACATTGTTAAATCATCAAACATCTGTATGACTTGCCTGTGACTTGCTTGACTCAAGCTACGACTTGACTTGAATTGCTTGACATAAAGCAGTGACTTGACTTGACTTGCCACTCACAAAAATTGACTCGGACTTGCTTGAGACTTGAAGGTTAAGACTTGAGACTTACTCGTGACTTGCACATGTGTGACTTACTCCCACCTCTGATCCTTAGCGTTCCATGTGTCTCCTGGCTGTACATGTGTAGCCATCCCCAGCAGCAGTGAGCAATACCAAGCGACAAGTCTCCAGCTTGTATATTAGCTTGTATGTTGTTGCAGGAAGCCAGATTTGTACATCTTCCTGCAGATAACACAGTAGGATAGAGGGTTAATGTATTAACATATTTTATTCTCTTCTTACTCTTTGTTTAATAATTACATTTCATGACTGTAAATACACAGGGAGTCATTGTTAAATATCAAAAACAAGCAGCGCAATTAAAAAACAGAATGCACTGATTGTATTCACATACTCCATATTATGGTAAAGAGCTCACTAAATCCTGCTCGGTGTATCTGGATTATTTAGGATTAGATTATAACTAACATACAAATATACCTAGATCTTGTAAAGAGTGCTGTTAGGGAAATATATAAACATAATCTATTTTGAATTTGCATGGGCTCATGAAGTGTAGCATTCTGTAGTGTACTGTAAGCAAAAAGCGTAGCGAGTTTTGGACGTTGACATTTATGTATGAGGTGTTTGCATTTTTATTCCTATTTAGTGGAGTCATTAAAGATCATTAGGCTGCATCTACAGAGGGTGAACTTTATAACAACAGTTAGAAAAGTTTTGTAACAACAATATCAGATTAAATATTTAAATTTTAATTCTTTAAAAGCTAGGTGCTGATTACTGTTTGTGTCTATTTTATATTTAATATTATTGTAACTCTTGAGCCTTATATTGAGATATAAGATAAGAATCACCAACCAGAATAAACTCTCTCTCTCTCGCTCTCGCTCTCGCTCTCTTGCTCTCGCTCTCTTGCTCCTGCTCTCATTCACTTACTCATTCAGACTAAAGGGGGAACTTGCTTACAATTATAAAGGACCCAGGACCAAAGATGACATCATAGAGTTTGCCAACAGAGTGGCTGGGTAAGATATGCATGCAATCTTTTAGCTTTAGAATCATTTAGAGGTTATTCAATGACTTTTCTGTAGTTTTAGTAGCACTGACACTGTGGTACTGGCCAGTTTTTGTACATGTTTGCCACCCACACATTGCCTGGAAAAAGGAAAAGCACCTGCTTCAGTTATGCTATTTACAAATATAAATTGTGAATAGCAATTTAATTTGAATTGCATAATTTAAATTTGCATACATTTAAATTATGCAATCTTTGAGCTGTAGAATAAAAAATATAATTTATACAAGAACAGACTTCAGTTATGCTATTTACAAATTTTCAGATTAGCCTCCCTAACGTTTAACCCAGACCTTCGTCTGACTTATTTATATCTGAGATTTTTCTAATGTCCATTAGCTGTCAGTATATAGAACCTGCACAAGTTAGCACTGTCTGGAAACAGTATGCAGACATCTGGAGCTATTATTTGTCTAGATCACTTTCCAGTTATGAGGCTTATTGTTTGTGTTCAAAGGCCTACTGTGCGGTCACTCCCGAGCAGACAGATGTTTGAGCATGTCTTGAAGAGGCACAATGTGCTATTCATGTACATAGGGGGAGAGTCACCACTCAAGGTAAGCCTTAAAATATCCCTGTACACACACTAACACATGCTCGCTGTGTCTCTCTCTCTCTCTCTCTCTCTCTCTCTCTCTCTCACTCACTCACACACACACACACACACACACACACACACTCACTCACTCACTCACTCACTCACTCACTCACTCACACGAGGTGCACAGAGGCCTCCTTGTCATGTGCATCTTTGGTGCTAGGCATCAAACAGCCTTCTGGGGACCACTGATGTTTATATAGCACCATTCATACATAAAATGCTCCACCTTTGGAACAATTTCATAAAAATTATTATTTGTATGTCTACCTATACCAAAATATGCCCATGTCTGTGTGTTGGTTTTAATACTTGTTGCAATTAGGCCATCGGTTTAGTAAGTTTTATAAAATGAATTGCTTTAGAATCCTGAGAATTGTTACTGGGGAAAAATTTAAATCACTATTTACAAGACTTTTATCAAATCTGGTTGACAGTGGTTCCAGTAGTAAATCAAGGAACTCTGTATTTCAACATTTCATTAGCATATTCAAGAATATAAATTCAACAAACTTGTCCCTTACACACCTTACCGTGGATCCAAAACCTATTATTTATTGATGACTCGGATGCTAGCATGAAAGATTCTCCTCTCAGTAAGGTCAAAGCTCCTTGTTATCGTCTACCAAACCCAACATAAAGCGCTTTTCAAGAGATTGATGGAAGAGGCAAAGGATTCGGTCCACCGTTGAGCTGGTGGTACTAAAGCATTTAATAATTTGACTCCCAACAGGATTTTTAGAATGGTCTCAGTGCAATCACATTCCTTGGCAAGGGCATTTGCCTGGTGGAAGAGCAATTGGTGGCAGCCCCTGGTCCATGTGTCTCTTTTTTCTTTTTTCCTACTCATCCCAAACTCTCAAATCCTCACGAACCGAGGTGCTGTGGCCATGAAACTCTTCTTACCCAGTTTCATCCATGCTCTTTCCCTTCTCCTTTTCTGATGGGACCTTGCCTAGCTCCCTCTTTCTCCACACAGGTAGAACCTTCTGTGGGTCAGTCTATTTTGTTGTGGACTTTAGAAAAGTGAATACACTGTCTATTTTTTTGGCAATGCCACACATTGGTGAACTATTTGATGGATTAGGCAAGGCTCACTGGACTTAAAGGTAGGGTCTCTGATGTTTGAGAAATGCTCCAGAAAACTGTGTTGGCCACCAAACAAAACAAAAATCAAAACAAACGTGTAGCCAATGAGCAGAAAGGGGCGGAGAGAGTGTTCAGTGCGCATGTGTGACATTAGCAGAAAGCGGTTTTAACATTGACATGGAGGATAAAAACAAAGAACGAAAGCGACGAAAGGCTTACGATAAGGCAAGAAGTAGGACCCGTGTTAATATAGGATCAGCTTTCCAGCGCTGGAGAGAACTGAAGGAGCGGGAAGTTGGCCGCATATTCACAGATTCGAGTTTCCCGAGTCAGAAACTACATAGCTAAACACTGTTACTACACAAATAACACCTCTTTTCTATCGTAGTAATGTATAGAGGCAGCTACAACCACGTTTTGCTAGTAACAGCGTTTAGCTCAGGAGTTATTGACTCAGGAAACTCGAATCTGTGAATATGCGGCCAACTTTACTTAAGACGCCGAGGTTGATATTTTCCTTCTCGATAGGTGAGTTACGTTGGTTTTGCTTTGTTTCACAGAGCTAATATATGCTGTCCTTTGCATGATTATGCTTGTGTGTCATTTCCATCATGTACAAGCATAAAGCTTAAAGGCAGGGTCTCCGATGTTTGAAAGCCAATGTTGACATTTGAAATCACCAAAACAAACACGCCCCTAACCCAAATGGGTCCCACCCCTGTATTGATAGCTCCGCCCACACATACATACGTAACCCAGGCAACTAATGGAAAGAAATGTATCTTTATCATAGCTGAAGGGAAGAACAATACGATTGCAGATAAAAAAAACAAGAAAAATAACACACAAGCATAATCATGCAAAGGATGGCATATATTAGTTCTGTGAAAACAAAACCAACGTTACTCACCTATCGAGAAGGAAAAAAGCGTCTCGGCGTCTTAAGTAAAGTTGAATTTCTTGAGTCAATAACTCCTGTGCTAAACGCTGTTACTGGCAAAATGCGGTTGTAGCCTCTCTACATTACTACGATAGAAAAGAGTTATTGACTCAATCAATCAGATTTCCAAGATGGCGCCGGTGTGTGTGGCAGGCCGTCTCTTCTCTCTAGCCTTAATCGTGTTTGTGTTGTTTTTACTAACTACTTTTAACAGTGTAGACTCTCTACTGGTGTATGATCACCAGACATTTCTGAACATTACAGCGAATATGGAAAATATGTTAATTTATAATTCTGATGGCTCGAAAACGTCACCTCACCTGCACAATTTACCTGCATATCTCTGCCGAACGCCGCTTCCTGCTCGGAAGTAAAAGTGACATAGACGGCGGGGGAAGCTTGGGGGCCTGCTAGTAAAAATTAAATCCCGGCTGGCAGTTTCCCGCAATCCCCGTAGAACGTTAGCAGAGTATCAGGTAGACGACTGCATCTATATCTCCATGCGCTCTTTGGATCCTGTTTACACCTGGCTGGTACCGGAGGTCGATGCCAACGAGGAGTCCCGGGTTCCCCGGTCAGTGTCTCCCCGCTTTCGGAGAGGTGGAGTAAACTCATCGTGCCTACGGGTGTTGGATCGTGAGCCCCGGATAGCAAATAAACCAGCTCCAGCCAGGATTGCTCTGGTAAATGCCAGATCGCTGATAAACAAAACCTTTATCTTAAACGACTTTTATACCTCAAATAACTTGGATCTACTGTGCGTGACTGAAACCTGGATGAATGAGGGTGAGTTAAGCCCGTTCTCAGAGGTTTTACCGTTGCTTTGTGGCTTTCTCAACTCTCCACGACTTACAGGACGGGGTGGAGGAGTTGCTATTATTTTTAAGGAAAAATTAAACTGCCGGCGTGTGATGTGCAACACATACTCAAGCTTTGAGCTGATTGCGTTTGAACTGAATCAAACTGACCCAGTGCTATGCGCTGTGATTTATCGTCCTCCCAAATACCATAAAGACTTTATAAATGACTTTTCCGATTTTCTGGCTGAAATCATGCCGAAGTATGACGGAGTTTTAATCGTTGGAGATTTTAACATCCATATTTGTTGTCCCTCCAGACCGTTGGATAAAGACTTCCTAAATCTCACTGAGTCGTTTAACTTGATGCAGTTTGTGGCCAGCGCTACACATGAGCACGGACACACATTAGATCTGGTCTTATCATGTGGTCTACCTGTTAATAATATTAATGTTTGTGATGCTACTTTTTCTGACCACATGCCTGTGTTGTTTGAGATTTCTTGTTTCTGTAGTCCTAAACCATGTGCCCCTGCTCGTCGCTGTCGCTGCAAAACGGTTTACTGATGTTTTTTAAAAGCTTCTCAGTGTCCACTCACCATTATAATACTGATGAGTTAACATCATTATTTTGTTCTTCTTGTGAGAATGCACTGGACATTGCTGCCCCTTTCAGGACTATGTGTGCTAAGCCAAAATCTGAACCATGGCTGAACGGCACTACCCGTGCTGCAAGGCGTGAGTGCAGGAGAGCTGAACGCCAATGGAAAAAAGATAGGCTGCAGGTTTTGTCTGATATCTTGAAAGACAGCTTGTTCAAATATCAAAAAACTGTAAAAATGGAAAAGTCAAGGTATTTCTCTAATGTCATCGCAAAAATTCTCATAAACCTTGTGTTCTGTTCAACACTATTAACTAACTTAAAACTAACTTAAAAATTTTTTTTTTGCAGTTTTTTAATGACAAGATTGTGACTGTTAGAGCCAATATTGTTCACCCTTCTGCTGATATGTCTTCTTTCCCTGTGTGCTCCTCTGTTTTTGTGTCTCTTGCTTGTTTAAAAGACATCATTGATAAAATGAATCCACCTTGTTGTCCCTTAGACATTATTTCCCCAGATTTTCTAAAGAAGGTTTTTGAAACCCTTGGCCCTAAAATACTGATGGTTGTAAATAGTAGTCTCACTCATGGAGTTGTACCCCTACATTTTAAACACGCTATAGTGGAACCACTGATAAAAAAACCTAACTTGGATTCATCGGTTCTTGCTAATTTTAGACCCATTTCAAAACACCAGTTTCTTTCAAAAATATTGGAAAAAGTTGTTTTTAATCAATTATTAGCCTATCTAGACTTGCATGGCTTGCAAGAGTTGTACCAATCTGGTTTTAAATCACTTCACAGCACGGAAACAGCCCTGTTAAAAGTTTACAATGATTTATTATTGGCCACTGATGCAGGTAACTATGCTGTTCTTATGCTGTTAGATCTTACTGCTGCGTTTGACACCATAGATCATAATATACTGATCTCTCGCCTTGAGCATTGTGTTGGTATAAAGGGTGCCGTGTTACAATGGTTTAAATCTTATCTGGGTGAAAGAACTTTCTTTGTACGTCTTGGGGAATTTGTGTCTTCTACTGCATCTCTTGTATGTGGAGTGCCTCAGGGTTCCATTCTTGGACTGATTTTATTTTCTTTATATATTACCTTTAGGGTCCATTTTTATAAAACATGGCATCTCATTTCACTGTTATGCAGATGACTTGCAACTCTATCTGCCTTTGAAGATTAAAGAGCAGAGGTGACCGTGCCTTTGCAGTAGCGGCCCCCAATCTCTGGAATAATTTGCCTTTGTACATTAGGCAGGCACCTTCACTGGCTGTTTTTAAATCACATTTAAAACATATTTGTATGGTGCAGCATACAACGCAGTATGAGAGTTACCTGTTAGGAGTTCTTTTTAAGTGTGTCACTAATTATTATTGTATTTATTGTATTTTTATTAGTCTTTTATTTAGTTTTTATTTATTTTATTATTATTGTTATTTTATAGTTTAGCTTTTTAGTTCTATTGTTTATTTTATATTGTTTGTACAGCACTTTGGTGAACACCTGCTGTTTTTAAAGGTGCTCTATAAATAAACTTTGATTTGATTTGACTCGGTGAAACTCCAATCTGTGAATATGCAGCCAACTTCCCTCTCCTTCAGTTCTCTCCAGCTTTCTTTCTTTGTTTTTATCCTCCATGTCAATGCTAAAACCGCTTTCTTCTAATGCCACACATGCGCACTGAACACTCTCTCCGCCGCATATTGACAAGCCCCGCCCCTTTCTGCTCATTGGCTACACGGTTGTTTTGATTTTTGTTTATTATTCGGCCCGACTCAGTTTTCTGAAGCATTTCTCAAAAATCAGAGACCCTGCCTTTAAGGGAATTAATGAATTACAGTATTTACTTATTTAATATTTCCACTCTCCAAGAAATAGAACTCTGCTACATTGTTAATTACATCATAAATTTAAATCTTGCCAAAACGGGAGAAATGCTCAGGGTTTGGTCTGATTTGGGCCTACACATTTTTTTTGCCTTTAGCCATGTGGCTGGCAAGTCCACTTCCAAAACTTTTTGATCTTTGTAGACAAATGTGACTTGGTTAGTAAAACATGAATCAGAAAACAATTTATATGCAATGAAGAATGGTGCAGAGATTATTTTTGTTTGGTACATGAACAGAGTAGAGTAGAGACTCAGACTGTGAAGGCACACATGAGGCGGCTGAGGATAAAAATGACAGTGGATTTATACAGTGCAACTGGTGATCAAAATAGTCTTTAAGTGAAAAGTTAAGTGAAAAATGGAGAGAAAAGGAGCAAAACAGTAAAAATATGGTGATACTGTGATGATTTTTACCATAAATTGTCATCTCTAGAGACTATTGTATTTGAAAATCCCTTTCTTTCATTCTTTCATTCTGAGATTTTATGTGAACATTAAATTAAGCTTTCCAGCACTACATAATTTTATGCAGTTGCTGACCTATTATCTTGTTAGTGGATGATTTTAGTCAATCAGTCAGTGAGTCTGCATACAATTTTTGACCCTGCCTGGAAAGTTGTCAACAGCAGCAGGTACAAATGAAGTGGAGATGAGGTAGGGCTGGGCGATAAAACGATAACGATATGTATCACAATAGACACGTGATCGATATCAATAAAAAAATGTGTTCGATAAAACGTTAATTTTTAAAAAAATTTTTGCGGGGAAAAAAGGTTATGTAATTTTTATTACCATTCTTTTAAGTTCTTGATCGGACATTTTATTCTTCGTCCGAAGAAAACAGAGGTTGCAAAGCAAGTTTGGTTGCATTTACAAAGGCACTTGCTCTCTGGCAACCTAGCAACGTAGGGAGTGACATGCTAACAGCCAATCATGTAACAGTATCACGTTTGGTTGCGCCATATCGTTGTCTTGTGCTGTTCTGCTGGATTCTTCTTCAGTAACCGGCGACTGATAAGCAGAAAATGAGCCAGCTACTTTTTCATATTTCTGCAGGTTTTATATTTCAAACAATGTTACTGTATCAGGTTTGTTTTTTATATTACAGATGTATCTCAGTCTATCTCAGTTTTATTTATGTTTACAAAACACTGCACATATTTTAAAACACTTTTTTCACCAGAAGGTGAACAGCTAGTACTTAAGTAAAGTTGGCCGCATATTCACAGATTTGAGTTTCCCGAGTCAATAACTCCTGAGCTAAACGCTGTTATTACACAAATAACACCTCTTTTCTATTGTAGTAATGTAGAGAGGCAGCTACAACCCAATTTTACTCAAAATCAGCTTTCCTCTGTGGTGGATAAAATACAGAAGTCTCTGCGAATACCTAAGAGACAGATTCAAGGGACCGTCTGCAAAGTTCAAAACCCGAAAAGTGAATACTAAAAAAACTGTCAATAACTTCACTGTAATACACTGTACTGTCAACAAATTCAGCTCACACATCACTGATGTCCTGATAGTTATACTACAACATTATTTGGGGGAAATGTCTTTTTGTAAAAATTTGTATGAATTTTTTTAATATGAAAATAATTCCAGAACTTCACTATTATGGAAATTATATTCAATAATAGTGAACTTAATAGCACTAAACTTGCACTAAATTCTCAGGTTTCTCTAGGTTTATATTTAACACTTTGCACTATTTTATTACACTTTATTAAGCATTTATTACATTTTCTTTCATTTTGCACCTTAAATGTTAAGAGATAATTAAGTGTTCATTGTGACTTTAGACTTATGTTTACATTTTAATTATTTGAGTTTTCCATGGTTGTTGACATTTCTGTATTAATAACTGAGGGGATTATGATCAGAGGAAGGTTAAGTTTAAAATAAAAATGTTTAAATGTAATATTTTTTTTTTTTATATTATTTAAATGGGTCATAAAAATATCAATAATTATCGATATCGACCAATATGAAACACTGATATCGTGACAGTTTTCAGCCATATCGTCCAGCCCTAAGATGAGGCCTATTTTGTGTATTTTGTTTTCACACTGGTGGACAGATAAAATAGCAATACATTTGTCACTGTCAAAATATGAACTAACCAAACAAAATGAACTTTCTGAATAAAGAAGAAGAAACTATCAGCAAAAAGTTTAACATGGATGATCAGATGATCTGCAAGGTCTGTAACTGTTGTTTTAGCGAGATTTCTTTGTTCACTGTTAAGAAAAAATATGCTAATTTGATGTTTATGTAGGAGTTTCTGATTTTATAAAAAATAGAGAAATAGACTTTCTAAAACACACTTATTGTTACTTTCACTAGAGGACCATGAAAGGAATTTGTCATTATGTGTTTATTTTTACCGTTTTGTGATTTCAGGAGCATTACATAGACGTGGCTTCTGAACTAATTGTTTACACCTACTTTTTCTCTGCCTCTGAGGACATCATACCTGAGGTGAGATCTGAGTTCATGCTTAAATTGTCATTAATTTGGGTCCTTTATGCAACAGTGAACTATTCCTCTGTAGTGTATTGCATTGCCCTCATGCATTTATCTTTAAAAGGAATTCTTCCTTGTATAAATAATACTATTTTGTGTCTACAGTAAAATGCATTTTGACAACCAGGACAGTTGCAATTATGAGCAAAGTCTTAACGATTGATTCATACAAGAAATATTGATGCATACATTAATGTTTTTTTTTTGTTTTTTTTTTAAATTTATTTATTTTTCCCCATTTGTTTTTTTAACCCCTTTTGTTTGTAGGGGTGTGATATGGTGTCTTGTTTTATTGTTTTGATTGTCAGTGTATCATACCATAAAGTACACATTTAAGGCAATGGTTATTTGTGCTTTATTTAATGGAATTCATTCATGTGACAAATATGATTTCTTTTGTGATTTTTTTTTTTGTTTATTTTGTAACCAAATTCTGTTTTTCCCCAGCAGTATGTGATGATGTCTGAACTGCCCTCTGTGATTGTATTTAAGGATGGGACCCATTTCACTTATGATGGTGAGTGTGTATTCTCCTGGGGAAAAGGGATGTAAATTTACCAAACTGGTATAGCAGGAATGGTCAAAGTTGTTACAAAATTGAGTTCCAGACAAATCCTTGTGGATTGTGCAAAGAAAACCTATGCTGAAAATCTAATGCATGCCAATACAGCCAATACATTTTAATTCCAATAAAAGCCATCTGTCACCCTAATCTAAACAACAGTAAAGGAATAATAAGAACCATAGCATTACATGACATGGATGAAGCTGGAAAAAACTCAGAAATAACACATCAAGGCATAATAAATGTAAAGAGAATAATAATCAAAAGAGCAGACCAAACAATTAAAACTGTAGCACATATTGTTATAGTGAACAGCTGCAGCCTCCGGAACGATTCCGAATAGGATATTTAAGTGTTCCTGTTATGTTCTTCTTTCCTAATCCTCTGAGATGTTTTAATGGCCAGAGGTTTGGTCTTGGTTCTGTTGGATGTAAAAACAAGAATATCTGGTGTAATTGTGAAGAAGGACATGAGGTAACTTGTTCACTCTCTCTCACTCACTCATCTTCTACCGCTTATCCGAACTACATCGGGTCACGGGGAGCCTGTGCCTATCTCAGGCGTCATCGGGCATCAAGGCAGGATACACCCTGGACGGAGTGCCAACCCATCACAGGGCACACACACACTCTCATTCACTCACACAATCACACACTACGGACAATTTTCCAGAGATGCCAATCAACCTACCATGCATGTCTTTGGACCGGGGGAGGAAACCGGAGTACCCGGAGGAACCCCCGAAGCACGGGGAGAACATGCAAACTCCTCACACAAGGCAGGAAGGGCGGGAATCGAGGCGGGAATCGAACCCCCAACCCTGGAGGTGTGAGGCGAACGTGCTAACCACTAAGCCACTGTGCCGCAACTTGTTCAATACCATCAAAAACAGACTGCCCTGTTTGGTTTGATGGACGAAAGAAAGGAAGTCAGACAGACAGACAAGAGTGTTAGCATACTCTCAGTAAACCACAGCAAATGTTATAAAACCCAATACATTTTATAATCTATGTGTTGAGGATCTATGCATCGACACATAATAGGGGGACATTTTAAAATTTAATCGAAAAGCAAGTACAGTTATGCATAAACAATATAATTGAATGGTCAGTTAAAAGTGGATTTAAGTTTTCTAAAACAAACTAAAAATGCATTTTTCCTCTGTTGTCCTCACATCAGAGCTATTCTTGGACAGAGAACCCATCAAAGTTTTGAAAGATGTAAAATTAGTACTTGTTTTTGACAACAAACTTACCTGTATTCTACACCTGAAAATCCAGAGGAAAAAATGTTTTAATGTTCAAAAGTCTAAATGTGGTGCTGACTTGAGAGTACTTTTATGCCTTTACGGAGTTCTAGTTAGATCCTGACTGGACTATGAATGCTCTGCACAATGTTGCTTGACATTTTGTGAACCTATTAGAAATTCCTATATTTCTGCCTAAATATGAACCAAAACATCAACAGATTTACACACAAGTCCTAAAAGTAAACAAAGTGAACCCATTCAAACAAATCAGACAAATATATTATACGTCATTTAATTATTGAGCATTACATATCTGTAAGTACATGCAAGTAACAACTGCAAGTAAAGTTTCCGTATCTTTTGATCAGATTGTATATGACCCTGCAAGAAAATCATATTTTTTTAAGTATTTACTGTGCTTGTAGATGAAAGTGATGTAATTGCTTGTAAACAACAACAAAAAAAAACTTTCACTTATTAAACAAAAAGAACTGAGAAAAAGATAGGACACCTTATCTCCTAATAGTCCTAATAATAATCCCCTTTGGCTGAAATAACCCTAAATGAGATGTATCTTGTACTCATCTACTAGTTTCTGACATCAGCTGGAAGAAAGTTCCCCCCACTCTTCAATGGCAGAATTCTTTCAGCTGTATGATGTTTGAGGGATTTCTTGCACTTCAAATCACCCCACAGAATTTTTTTTTGTCATGTTGCAAGGACCAGTTCCACCTCAGCTTCAGTCTTTTGACAGATGGGCCCACATGTTCCTCAAGCACTTTCTGATACAGTATATGTAGAATGTAGAATTAATATGATGATGAGCTAGCATGGTCCTGCTGCAGCAAAGCATCCACAAACCAGAGCACTTCCACCTCCATGTTTCATAGATGGTATGAGGGATTTTGTTAAATGCTGTATTTGGTTTACACCAAACATGCCCTCTGTTAAAGTCTGCAAATAATTTATTTTTGTCAAAAGCACATTATTCTTTTCACTATTCTATTCTAAACACATTATAGAAGTCTTGGCCTTTGTCTTCTTTCTCAAACTTCAGTATTACCCTTTTTTTTTCTTAGACAGCAAAGTTTTCCTCCTTGCACAACTCCAATGATGATTAAAGATTTCAGTCTATTTCTGATTGTAGATTCATGCACTTTGACATCAACTGTAGCAATATTTCTGTAGGTTCTGTGATGACATTTTAGGGTTTTTGGAGACTTCCCTGGCCATGCATTTGTTTTAAATGTTCTCCACTTTCAAATGTTTTCGGACAAATTCTTTTGAGATCTTTTTATATCCATTACCAGACTCATGAGCATCAGTAAACTTCAGCTCAGAGAGACAGCTTCATAGAAGAACTGAAGTCAAAAGCCATAGAGTACTACAGTACTGTTGTTTTTAAATAACACTGTGATAACCAGAGTAAATGCAAAATGCTGTTTTTGAATGATTTCAGTTATTAAGGAAAAAAGCTATCCAAACCTACCTGGCCCTATGTGAAAAAGGAATCCCCCTTTGCTAAATCATGAATGAACTTTGCTGAACCACATTTTTTGGGAAGCTGTGTTAAATTTCACTTTCCACACCCAGACCTGTTGAATTAAGAAATCACTTAAACAGAACCTGTCTGACAACGTGAAACATTTTAAAAGATCTCAAAAAGCAACACATCATGCACATCATAAATAAATTCAAGAACAGATGTGAAACAAAGTAATCACCATTGGAAAGAGTTACATAGCCCTTTCTTAGGCTTTTGGACTCCATTCAACCACGGTTAGTGTCATTATACTCAAATAGAGAACTTGTGGTGAACCTTTCTAGGAGTGGGAGGCCTATGAAAATTACCCCAAGAGAGCAATGACTTTATCTAGGGTCTCATAAAAGAACCCAGAATAACATCTAAAGAACCAAAGGCCTCACTTGCCTCGGTTAAGGTCAGTGTTCATGATTCAACAATAATAATGAGACTGGGCAAAAATAGCATCCATGGGAGAGTTCCAAGGAAAAATACTTTTCTCACTATAAAACACCTTGATTATCCCCAAGATTTGGGCAAAAATATTCTGTGTACTGATGAGACAAAAGTTAAACTTTTTGGAAGGCATATGTCCCATTACATCTGCCATAAAACTAACATTTCATCAAAGGAACATCATACCAAAAGTCAAACACGGTGGTGGAAGGAGACATGTAAATGCACATTAGTTTATTTAACGAACCTTCCCATACCTTCCAGAAAGTGCTGCACCCCACCAAACTCTCTCTTTCTCCAGGAGGTTGAAGAGCTATAGCTGCTGCTCTAATTGGCTGCTGACATTTTGGGGTCCGTCAGCTGCTCTGCCTGCAATTGTGTGAGGAGCAAAACATTGCCGCTGGTAAGCGGTGATGCAGGCTCCGCCATCATCAGTTGTATGAACAGTTTATGAAATCCCGCATGATAATTGAGGCCAAATACCTTGTCAGAAAAATAAACTTGTAGGCAGAATTTTCTATTGACACTATTGAGTGAGAATTTCATTTGATATAACACTGTGCTTCACATAGAAATTATTGTTTATGCCTTGTCAAACTAGTAGAGCTGATTGCGATTTGTTTGCAGGTCTATAATCTTCAATCTATTTTTATTGGGATTTTTAGAGTATGAAGATGGCAGCTTGGCATCATGGGTGAACAGAGAACGTTTCCAAAGTTACCTGCAGATTGATGGCTTCACACTGTATGAGTTGGGGGAGACTGGTATTGTCCTGCATCACAACACACATTATATTGATTTTAAAATAATAATTTTAGGAGTGTAACTAGTGTAATGTAATGCAGCTATAATCAAATCTGGACAGGTTGCATAGTTAATATTGTGGTCTGTTTGTGTAGGTCACAAAATTTTCTGGTATAGTGCACTTATTTGTATTCACTATTTTATGTAATACGTAAATAAACAAATGAACAAAACAATGTAGCCTTTAGTTTTAAAATAATAAATGACAGTATGCCTGTATAAATTGTAAAGTACCTTTTGCCTCTAATTTCACAGCTAGTTTTTACTGATAATAAATCAGTATCGTTGGCTTTCTCAATGATAAAAGAAGCATATACAGAAGCATTTAATTTTTATAACTAATAAATAAAGTGCATACTTTCAACTTTAATATCAATGGAGATTAAATCTGAAACCAGTTGACTATGGATTTCACTTGCTGAAGGCAAAACTGAAAGCAAAACAAGACAAAACCAAAGAACTTAAGACAGCTACATTTAGAAGAGCATCAGGTGAATGTGTTGTGTAATTCACTAAAACATGTTTTCATGCTGATTTCATCATGCACTCCATTCTAATGACCCAATGAATTTCACCTGACCTTCATCAGTGAAAAGGGTTCAATTGTTTTCGGAATTGCTGTTGTAAATGTCACATTTCTGCAAATACCTAGCCAATAGATATGGACTGTGCCAATGCATATAGGGTGTTTTTCTCCACTCCAATTATGATGGTTTCCTGTGGCTCCTTGAAACTAATAACTGGCTCGTCTCTTTTTTCACAAACTATAATCTTTCCCTAACAAAAGAAAAGCATGGGTGAAATCTTTAGCTGGATTTCTTGACCTTTAATTTATCCACTATATTGAAGACCTGCCTAGGTGTCTTGTATTACTGGTATTCTGGAGTGGTGGGGGGCTAAGTCATATTTGACTTCCCCAGCACATCCCCAGCAAACACTGTGCATAGTTGATTCTGTGCTACACTATTACAAGACCCATCCACAAGGATGGAAACTGGGGAAAGAGGCCACATTCTTATATGTTGAGGACATTATGGGACAAACATTTTACTTGGCTTCATTTCACTTGAAATGGATACTTATCACCTCTAGCACTGAAGACTGGAAACATAGCAACTGTTTTATCTGGGTATAATTAAGATTTATATTTTTATTTATTGTTTAGCATTTTTATAGCATTTTTTAGCATTTTTTATTAAAGTATATTGCTCACTAGAATTATGATTTTATATCTCAAGGACACAAGGGGTCTGACTTACGCAATTCTTTAAAATTCCAACATTACAAAAACATGTTAATGCAAATAATTTCCCTGATGCTTCATCAGTTCTCTTTAATACCTTTATTAGTGAAGCATGAAAAGATTTCTCATGTAGATGATTAAATTTAATTGAAAAGAATGGAAAAGAATGGTTTAAAACTTTACATTTTCTTCTTACAGGTAAATTAGTAGCAATTGCTGTCATTGATGATAAGATTTCACCAGAGAAAAGCTTGAGGTATTTCTTTTCTTTTCATAGGAACTACCACTCACAGACTTTCTCACAGACACAGATTTTCTTGTCAAGCTTTTTTTTATATATAGATATAGATAGTTAGTGCATACCTTAAAATTCAATTTGCCTCTTAGGAATTCTCTGTCTGTTTCCTCAGATTAAAGACTCTCATACAGAGAGTTTCAAGAGAGTACAGGGATGACTTCTACAGGTAACGTGAAATAAGATGTCAGTCTATCAATATTAGGGTTTCATTTAATTTGCCAGCTTTGTTTTCAATTCTCAGAGGAATGAAAATAAAGCAGACTCAAAAACTTGACACTGAGACGGACAGACTAATTGGAATATTAATTTATCATGAGGATTGGCCTGTATGATTACAAATTAATGTATAAGAAGATGGAAGACATTCACTTGAAACACAATTGATTTTTATCAGAACATTTCTTGTGTTTATCCCGCTTTATTGGAATTCATTTTTTCATGTAGTCTAACATGATGGGGGCAAAGTAGGTGGTTTTACTTTGAATCAGCATAGACAGCCTATAACATGGGTAGTCATTGCCTCTCATTTCCTCTTAAATATTTTCATGTGCACTTTTTCTATCTCTATAAAATAAAAAAGGCAACAGCGAGATAAAAATGATACAGAATAGAATATTCTCTCAAATAATCTCTCCCTGCACAGTCTGTCATTATCACAAAGATGAATTCCACTGGTAGATGAAGAGAAAAAATAAATGAAGCAATATGAGAGGGACAGTTTGAGCATTTTTTACATTTCAGAATTTTCTCCACTAAGGATGAGTTCAGGTCAAGGAAAAATTAGGCTGCTCAAGAATGGTCAATCCACCAGCATCTACTGGTTTTTAAGTCCACATCAGCATAATGTAGTGTTGGCCTGTGAGAGTTATACTGTAGCTTGTTTATCAAAATCTTGTGAATCTTGAAAACTAACATATCAATGAAAGGACATGCCAGATTGTGCATTGTATAATAGAAAAAATGGAAGAAAGAAAATGCTGCCAACTAACAGGATAAAAAGGAATTATTATCTTAATAAAGTTATGAACATAATGTGTGGACTCAAAATACTAAACAATACAATGCAGTGATGAATCTCAAAGGCAAAATTAACTTTCTTTCCAAATGTTTAGGGATTTCCAGTTTGGTCATATGGATGGTAATGACTACATCAATAGCTTCATCATGGGGTGAGTATTTCTTTTCTGTCACTTTATTCTTTAATTTCTTTATTCCTCCTTCTATGAGTGCCCTGTGGTACCCAGTGATGACAATAGACATAATCAGCATAATCAAATGTGCTAGAACTCAAGCTGCTTGCTGTTTTAGCAGTACTGAAATGAACAGCCACTGTGAGCTTATAGTACATGCATAAGTGCATCTGAAGGATTGTGTTGCAAACACAAATACACTATTTTGAGCACCCAGCTCACAATATTATACGTAGTAATTTAGTGTCTCTATATCATTATTAAGCTTTCTCTTAAACAGAGTGAGAGTTTTTTTTAATAATATAACATTGCTTTAGACTTTGTGTTTTTCAGGTTAAAGATGTTAAATAATTGGTCAGAGGAGTAACTCTAGAGTTAGTATAATAATCACTAGTATAATACAAAAAACAGTAATAATGTCATGCTGCTTTTTATTTGTGTGCAATGCAGTGAGGTAGCTGTGCCATCTTTCGTTGTTCTCAACACATCTAATGAGCAATACTTCCTGCCCAGCGAGCCAATTGAGAGGCTTGAACAACTGATCACCTTCATTAAGAGTGTTCTGGAGGGCACAGCTCAGGTAATGCATGCTTCTAACAATTTGTATAAATAAACAAACTTTATCCTGACAGATTATAATGCTAATACAAATAATAAGCAAATATAGCTAAAAACTTTCATATCAGATTAATTCGAATTACTATGACCTCTTCTATGGTACCACTCATTCATTGTCCCTTTTAATGAGTTCATTCATCTTAATTTATTTTCTGTTAAACCTTCTGCTAAATCTGTTTTTATTTAAAAATATAAAAAAAAATTTTAACAAGTGGAGATTACCTTCTTAAGTGACTATGAGAAATCCAGTCAAAACCACAAGCAGCAGCACTAATTGTTTTTGTGTTTGCAAGTGAAAACCACATCATTTACAGAAGATGTGAGCTGTTTTATGAATTGCAATGTTCTGAAGTGGATGTGGGATCAATTTGCTGTATATTTTTTCTTTTATTTTCTATTTTCTTTATTTCCAGTTTTTTCTTCTTGGACATCTCATGATCTTGTTGGAGGCATTGTGGTCAGATGGAATTGCCAGATCAATGAGAATGCACATCTTCTCTTTCTTGTCTTTGATAATTAGGCCTATTTATTTATTTTTTCTCTGGCTGTATGGGCAGCAATTTCCCAGAACACAGTGATGCTGTTGTATTGAAGTTGTATTTTGTAATTGATGGATGGATAGATGGATGGGTTGATTGTATTCATATTTCTAAAAGCATGTACTAAAAATATTGCTACTGCAATGGGAATAACCCTAGATGGTCCTAAAATGAAAAATATCTGTAAAGTGTAACATATATCTGTAAAGGGTTCTGCTACCGAGAAGAACTTTATGTGGAACCACCATTGCATGGTTTCTTGACTGATTTGAAGAATACTAGATTAAATGTTCAAGTCGAGTCAAGAAGCTTTTATTGTCATTTTAACCATTTTATTCCTTCCCTGTTTGTTGCATATACAGTATGTTTATAAAAACAAGCAAACAAAAAAAAACTTTGAACAATGTTTTAGACTTATGGTAGCTTAAGTATGTAACCTAATGAACCAGAGTTAATGTATCCAATAATAATATCCAATGTTGACATTTGAAATCGCCAAAACAAACACGCCCCTAACCCAATTGGGTCCCACCCCTGTATTGATAGCTCTGCCCACACACACATGCGTAACCCAGGCAACTAATGGAAAGAAATGTGTCTTTATCATAGCTGAAGGGAAGAACAATACGATTGCAGATAAACAAACAAGCAAAAATGACACACAAGCATAATCATGCAAAGGACGGCATATATTAGTTCTGTGAAACAAAGCAAAACCAACGTTACTCACCTATCGAGAAGGAAAAAAGCGACCTCGGCGTCTTAAGTAAATTTGGCCGCATATTCACAGATTCGAGTTTCCTGAGTCAATAACTCCTGAGCTAAAAACTGTTACTAGCATAATGCGGTTGTAACTGCCTCTCTACATTACTACGATAGAAAAGAGGTGTTTTTTATGTAGTAACAGCGTTTAGCTCAGGAGTTATTGACCCGAGAGTCTCGAATCTGTGAATATGCGGCTTCCTACGACTTCCCGCTCCTTCAGTTCTCTCCAGCGCTGGAAAGCTGAACCTATATTAACACGGGTCCTACTTCTTGCCTTATCGTAAGCCTTTCTTCACTTTCTTTCTTTGTTTTTATCCTCCATGTCAATGTTAAAACCGCTTTCTGCTAATGTCACACTGAACACTCTCTCCACCGCATATTGACAAGACACGCCCCTTTCTGCTCATTGGCTACAGTTTTGTTTTCTTTTTTGTTTATTTTTTGGCCGAACTCAGTTTTCTGAAGCATTTCTCAAAAATCGGAGACCCTACCTTTAAGCACTTCTGTACGCCAAATCTGGATAAGGGCATCTGTGCTACCTGGTGCAAACAATGCAGGAAAAAAGACAATGCAAGACTTTACACAAAAGACAGTACAGAAAAGCAGCACTGAGCAGGGTACCTACTGTATGTTCTATAGTACACGTGCAGAAATACGGGAATGAGCATTTTATATAGTAGCAGCAGTTATGAGGTATTGTATGTAATGTAATGTAATGTATTGTGCAAAACAGCAATTGAATGAAATGTGCAAAGAGCAAAAACAGGGTTTATATTCTGTAAAACGCAAAAGCACATTTTGATATAGGTGGAGCTGTGTACATGGTTGTATATTGGAAGAGTGTGTATTTGGTGTAGGTCAGTGCAGTCCATACAGTTAAGTGTGCATGTGTGTATTATAGTCAGTACAGTTCAGTTATTGAGGAGACTGATGGATGTGAAAATAAACTGTTGCACAGTCTGGTTGTGAGGGCCAAATGCTTTTTCCCAGATGTACCTTTTTCCAGATGGCAGGAGGGTGAAGATTGTGTGTGAGTGGTGTGTTGTGTAAATGTTCGTGATAGAGGAGAGACTCCAATGATCTTCCTAGCTGTCCTCACAATCCGCTGCAGGGTCTTGCCATCCAAGATAATGCCCCTGAGGGAGTCCAGTGCTCAGTTTAGTGGTGCTGGAGATGCTGTTCCTGATCTAGACTGACTGAGGTCTCCCAGTCAGAAAGTCCAGGATCCAGTTGCAGAGGGAGGCGTTCAGTCCCAGCAGGCGCTGCTTCTCAAGGTGCTGAGGGGTGATTTTTGTTAAATGCTGAACTAAAGTCTATGAACAGCATTCGAACGCAAGTGTCTTTATTGTCCAGGTGTGTGAGGGCTAAATGAAGGGCCGGGCCAATGGCATCGTTCGTGGAGCGATTTAAGCGATACGCAAACTGCAGGGGTCCAGTGAGTGTGGTAACTTGGTCTTGATGTGCCTTATGAGGAGCTTCTTGAAGCACTTCATTACAATGGGTGTGAGTGCAACAGGACGATAGTCATTGAGGCAAGACTCTGTAGACTTCTATGGCATGGTGATGGTGGTTGTCTTGAGGCACGTAGGAACACACACGTAGGTCTGGGCTCTGCATGATACGTGTCGGGAATGTTTGTGTAAAATAGATCCAACTTGTTTTCCCGTCGTATGAATTTCCCATCGTATGCATGAAAACCACTGCCATGTACTGAGAGAAAATTCTCTAAAAAGGGAGTGGCCGCTGCGTGCTACTGACACATGTCCAGGATGCCATATGCTTATATTAGCTAATGTGTTGAATCTTAATTTTTTTCTTTATGGTGCCAACCCTGTTGCCTGTTCCCTGTTATTGATGTTCAGAATGCATATAGCACTAGAATAACAGTTTATGCATGCATAATTTTAAGTCCATTTGAAAAATGTTGGGTTTCCTTTAAAAGTCTGTTTTTTTACTGATATTTGCATTTAATAAACTGTCAACACATGGCAGAATAGAAACTACAAGAAATAATGCAAGATGCAATATATAATTCTATTCAATATAGTATTTCAAAGTATTTAGGAAAAAAGTTAGGAAAAGCTATCAGTAATAAAATTGATGATTTACCTAAATTTAAAATTAAGATATCAGTACCACCAGAACTCGCTTCTATAATTCTTCAGCAGGTTTTAATTCTGTATCTGCCATATTTGGATATCAGAAAAGTCCTTCAGAATGACTTTTTGATAATATTGATGATAATATTTGATATTCAAAACAAATATTGGATTTTAGCCAAGCGCCCATATTTTAATGGTTACTTTATCTAGTATCTTTGACAATAATATGAGAACATAGCTTTTATATAGTTGAATTATCAATATCTTAACAGAAGATATTTGGTAATTGTTAGGTAATTCACGGTTTCAACTATCACCATCACTTGGTAAATTAAAACATTGACCTTAGCTGTAATGGAGGAAAAAATTTATTCAGCAAGCATTAAAAAAGTATTTAGAAGACCTTTTTTTTCTTGGTGTTTACAGGCTTACGGAGGGGACGGATTTTTCCAGAGACTCAAGCGTGTGGTCTATGATGCCAGATCCACCATCATGGTGAGTGATGACCTCAATTAATCATGACACAATACGTATGGGTTAATTTTGGTTAATGAGATTTCTTTATGGATAAAAAAGGTAAAAACTATTTACACTATGTTTCAGTCACAGTCTTTCAGATGAGGTTATTCAGTTTCATAGAACCACACATACAAATAGATTTCATTCCTTTAAAATTCCAATGGATGTAAGAATCAACCAGTCAATCAATATGACTAAAATTTCAAATAATTGCTGTATTCCCTGAGGTGACATGAAGATGAAATTTTGAAAACAACCAAATTCAAAAGGGAACCCATCTTCAGATGGGTAATATTATTATCTAAATGACTGGCTATCAAATTGTCTGGTTTTAAATTAACAGAGTGAATTTTTCCTGATATTCTCAATTTCGCCATTAAAAAATGTATAAACTTATTTCTGTTGCGGAATGCATATTGTGTGTTTTCACAGTGATTTTAGTCCTAGTTAATTTTGTAATAGTATTGAATAAAAGTTTTTCAAATAGGTGCACTTGGTCATTATACCAATATGCATGTTTTTTTCTCTCTCATTATTGTGTCTGTTGATGAACATCTCGTTAGTAGCATGTACATTTAACACAGTAATGTGGCAAAGTGCATATATCATGTCTAAGACACATTTTAAGTTAGACAATGTGATCATGGGCGTAAATTTCATTTAACAGTAGGGGGGGACAATAAATCTAAAATGTCTCATGAGCAATTTTTGAAGGGGACACAAATAATAGTCAATAATACAATCAGTAGTAATTCAAAAGAAAGTAAAACTAATCCTCGGATGGGGGGGACATGTCCCCTCCGTCCTCCCCGGGATTTACGCCCATGAATGTGATGGTCTGAGATGGCTTCAGTCTGTGGTATTGTGACTATATTTAATCCAAATTTTAGAATTAGATTAAGACTGTGACCTCTGTGATGACTGGATTCTATTACATTCCGATTAACATATTCTAAATTTTGGATGGAAACAACTGCTGTTCTCAGAGCATCTTCTAAAATACCAAAATAAATATTAAATTCTCATACAAGTAATGATTTGTCAAGGGAAACAACTAGTTTTGAAACGAATTTTGCAAATTCACAGAATTTATGTCTCTGTTAAACACAGTGTTTACATTAAACTCCTGATTTTTAATAGTTTTGTTAACAATGTGCTATCTGCAAGAAGCACTTTCATGGACCAAGCACCCTTACATATGAATACAGTTGTTGCCTAGACAGTCACAGGAAAGTTAAGGAAACCAGAGCCATAACTTTAGACAAAAGGGTTCGGGAGTGATTTGTAGTTTTATTTATGAAGTATATGTTTTCACCCAGGACAGAGTTGTATTACTGTATGGCCTGTACTTTGACGTTACTTTGACATGACTTTGAGCCAAAAACCAAGATTTGAGAGGAAGTACATTTAAATTTCACTTGATGGTGTGCATTAACTTCAGAATATTGCATGGAATTATAGGAAAAATTAACTATTAATTTTGCAAAAGTTCTTTAAATGATGTGGAATAAATGAATTGTTGCAGTTCTTAGTGTTCATATGATACCTACGCACCGCCAATGTTTGGCTCCTTAATAATCAAAATTATTGTCATCTGGATTTTTCTTGTGAAGGGAAGGAAATGCACCCAAATGAGGTATATGTAGAAGACCCTTCAAAATCATTGACACACAAAATCTTGTGGAGATGTAATAAAGAATGTATTTGGTATATATTTCTTTAATTTTTTTTTTTTTTTTTTACCTTGAGGTTTTAGAAATGCACTACATAAATGAAACCCATTATTAGGGGCCCGGGCACGTGGAACCCTATTGTCTTGCTAGTATTTTTTATTATTAGGCTTCCAAGTCAAGTGCTAAACCCCTGTTGTTTTTAATTAGACATTTTTCCTTTATTGTTAATAGCTGTCTAAGCTTGACTTGTTTGAAAAAAATTCATGTTATATATTATATAATATTTATAAATTTTATTCATAAATATGATAACTACGTAAAAAAATATTTAGTTACATAGCCAGTGATAAGGAAAGAATTGGTGATTTTTAGACGGGGTTCAATTGCTTCTGAAGTTAAGTGAAGTGTAGGTAAGTGATTGTGTGCAAGTTGGTGATTTTGAAGAAGAAAATTTTAAATTTTCAAAATTCAATTTGTCTTACGTAGGGGAGCAAGGCATACTAAATGCTTAACTGTTGTATTAATATTGTTGTCTCAATGTTAGCTATCAAATTTGTTTACTGATATTTTTTGCCATTGTAACAATTCATGAAGATTTTGCTGCTGCATATTGATTGTGTGTGTTTTTCTATAGTGATTGTATTCATAGTTAATTCATTTTTCTACAGTATTAAATACAGCTCTGGGATTGTTATTGTTTTCTTCAATTAGGGTGGAGAAATACACTGATCTAACCGTACTAAGAGACTTTCTTAAGCTTAAATTACTACCAGCTTAGTTTGATGCTATTTTTGTTCTCATTTTCTGGTGTTGTATTTTAAGGTGCACCCTTGTATGTGTAGATGCATGAGTGGCCATGTTTTAAACAATGCAACATTAATGTTTCATAATATATTACATTAATGTGTCTGTATGTGTGTTTGTCTCAGTCTGTTTTCCGCAGTTCTCCAGTGCTGGCCTGTTTTCTCTTTGGCTTGCCATTAGGTGTCATTAGCCTGATGTGCTATGGCATATGCACAGCTGAGTCAGACGATGATACAGACCTAATAAAGCGAGAAGGACAAACAGATGAGGATGAGGAGGAAATAGATGTGAGGCACATGGCTGCACAGCTCAAGGGCCCAAGAGAGGATGATGAGGTAGAAAAAGAGCAAGTTGAAAAGAGTGAAGCAGATAAAAAGCTTGATTAACACAGGGGAGGTGCATGGATGCAAACAAAGATAACAATGCAGACATTCTGAAACTGAGTACATTTTAATCACTCCTGATCTCTGACTTACTGCTGTATTGTTTTAAAAGAGATTTATATATCTTTGTTTGTCGTTGAAAATTATACGGTCAGGAAATGTGTGTGTATATATAAGTTGTATCATTGAGGTCACATGAATTCAAATTGATTGTCTTTTCTGTTGAGGCAAGAAGAGGGCTAAAAAAAGGATTTTGCTTAGCAAATTGTAAAAGTCCCCCTTCATCATTCATTCTGTTTTAGGTTCTTTGACATTTTGTTTTAGTCCAGGATCCATCTATCAAATTGTTTTTGAGCACTCTTTGGTGCACTACTGTGGCTAGATCTTGAATAAGTATGAGATTTGAACACACAAAGAATCAGGATAGGACTTTTTCCCTGCTAAAAACAAAACACAATGTAATAATGTTAAAAAGCTTTAAAAGCAGCAACATTTGATAGTTTTTTTTTAAGCAATTGTCATGATGTAATTATCATCCATGCATGGTTTCTGTGTGTGTGGTAAAAAATGAGGCGAGAGACTGGTTGATATGCAAGGTGTACTGACTTGATGTTACATATGAAGTACAACAAATGAATGGGGCCTTTACATACAGACTTAGCTTATATGGTCAACATGCAAACAGATATCTTTCAAGCTAGTTGTAAGGATGTAATAGGATGCATCTCCCTTGTACTAAATTTTCTACTCTCAAAATTTTGTATTACCATTGCCACTAAATTACATTTTTTGCAAGCTTGTATAAGCCATTCAAATTAATTGCACTTTTCTCACAGGAAATGTTGTATATGGTTTGGGCAGCAGTTAATGCTCAAAGCCTTTTTTGTGACTTTTAAATTTGATAAAGATGTCTTCACATATTCAAGAAGGTTAATCAAGCTCTTCCCATCTGTGAATGTGTTTAGTCTATATCTGTCTGTTCTGAATGCCTGTAGGTTATGCAAATGTCAATGCACTGCATTAAAATTAGATTTACTGTATGCACTGAACACACTGGGAATATGAAGTATGGATTCATTTAAAGCCAATCTATATTCATCATTAAAGTAATTCAAGACTGTACAAAAATGATGGTTAACAATAAAATCAGCATTTTGAAGAAGTTTCTTGGAGTTCCAGTCTCTTGGAACATGAGATTAGCATTGTGTGTGTTTGTGTGTGTGTGTGTGTGTGTGTGTGTGTGTGTGTACACAATGTTGAAAGTTTGTGAACCCTTTAGAAATTTCTATATTTCTGCATAAATATGAGAAACATCCATCAGACAGATTTTCACATAAGTCCTAAAAGCAAAGTGAATGCAAACAAACACATCAGACAAATATATTATACTTGCTATTTTTTTTTTATTTAGGAAATGCTCCAATATTGTATATCTGTGAATGGCAAAAGTATGTGAACCTCTAGGATTAGTATTTAATTTGAAGGCCAAATTAGAGTCCATTTGTTTTAAATCAGTGGGATGACAATCTGGTGTCAGTAAGTGCTTGGTTTTATTTAAAAAACAGGGATATATCTGATAGTCTGATATTCACTGTGTGTGTTGTGGAAATGGATCATGGCACAAACAATGGAGATTTTAAATTGCTCATTGGACTGGAACAGGTTATAAAACCACCTCTAAAGAATTTGGACTTCACAAATATATAGTCAGACAGATTCTTTTACAAATCGAGTAAATTTAAGACCATTGCTACTTTTAGTAACTTTGTTTTCTTTTAGGACTTCTAAAAATCTGTTGATGTTTTGGGTCATATTTATGCAGATATGTAGAATTTTCGAAGGGCTTAACAAACTTGTGACACTGTGTGTATACACGTGTGTGTGTGTGTGTGTGTGTGTGTGTGTGTAAAAGGTAAAAGCTACCTAGTTACAAACAAGCACACACACACTTTCAATATTTAGTCTAACTTTACTTCAATTAAATAGTTAGCAGTGATATAATTAGGTAGATTTTTGGCCTTCAGTCTTTAAACAGTTAAACTCCCAGGCCTGAAATATTTCTTGGTGTATTATTACATAGCCAGCATTTTAAAGCTGTGCATTGATTATAGTGTGTTGTAGAAAATTGTTTGCAAAACCTGTACCTTTTATTATGTAGCTACCAACCACCTGAGGATTTAAAATGGTTTTTAAGCATTGTTTATCTCATTAAATTATTTTTTAATATGTCACTTTTCTAAGTCCTTTATAATAAGAAAAGGCCATGTAGCTAGTTAACTAAGTGAGCTGTGAATTGTAGTTACATTTACTTAAGCCATATTTTGTCACCATGTTCTATTTTGTTTATTAATTTATTGCGTATGATAATGGGATTTGCAAAGAATGAACTATTATTTGGTATGCATGTTGTCTGCTGACAGAAGTCAAATAAATATGGAAATATTTTTCCTCTTTGTCTTATGGTTGTGAATTTCTCTATTGTGTTGGCTGTCTTTCTTGCTGATTTCTCAAGATTTGAGAAACTTGATTTTACAGATTTTAAGACCTGTCATAAAATTTGACTGAAATTATTATTTTAGGTTTGTGAAACACACATGAATAAATATTTGAAGTGAGACCTATCAATTTGCCTCTTCATAGCCAGATAATTAACAGCAGTTACAATACTTTCCATTCAGCTTGATCTATAACACTGATATTCCTAATGGCAATATTGTTCTTGGTCAAAAAATAAATAATATGAATAAATTCTATGAACCAGATTTTGTTAAAGTTGTTCACAGGCAGAAGATATTGCCTCCCTCTGAAACTGAGGGATAAATCACAGTCAGCTCTTAATATTTGATTTTACTTTAAAATGATTTCATTCATTTATTTATTCAAATTATTTTTCAGTCAATTGTACTGAATCATTTGAAAAATTGTTTCATGCCTTTTTTGAACAGTTGAGCTTGATTAACTGTTTGATCCGTGTTTCATTCTACAGTGACCAAACAGATTTGATCTAGATTTATTGAAATATAGAGGTGTTCAATTTTATTTCTATTAAAGAAAATCAAACCTCACAAATGATCTGTTACTTTTTTTTAACTGACATTTTTCTTGGTGTTGAGGTCTAGTGCATCTTTGAGCCTACATTCAGCTTGAGTAAAATAATTAAGTGCTGGTAAAACTGGATACTTTAAGACTTACTCAAGTCATAATGGAATTATTGACTTGTAATGAAGTCATTTTTGCAGTAAGGTATTTTTACTGGTACTCAACTGTGGTATGCTTCAGGTACGCTTTACACCTCTGGAGGTTACTAAGAGTAATATTGAAGAGGTTTGTAACTTAGCGAAGGCTCTGTCCAATGCTGTAGTATGCTTTGGCCCCATCTCAATGCGGCATGGCAATGTAGCTTACAGCAGGTTAGGGTTGATGTCCAGGTGGTCCATTTAGATTTCATAGATAATTTGAGCATTTTTGAGTGCACACCTAGCCTGTTAAGATGGGATGTTATTCATCCCACTCAGGTCTATTTCTTGCAGCATAGCACATAGTTTAAGAACATGCCAAGTTAATTGATGACAATCTAGAACAAGGGCCAGGGAGCAGACAAGCAGGCTAGTCTGACCATCTGCTAGCTGCATTGAGTCGTCACCCAGGGTTCACAATATAGAGACTGTGACTGTTTCCCGAGCAAAAATCTATAAACACACTTGTTTTAGTAACCTTTAATAATTTACCAATTATTTCAGTAGAAAAATGTATCTTATCTTATAACATCAGGCAGAAAACATCAGGCAAGACCATTCATTTAATACCAAGCAATTTGATGGATAATGCTGTAGATAATATTTCTGTTCTTGATCAGCACATAGACTGTTTACTCCCCTTCAAGAAACTTTAATTTCACTGATTTCCTTCTTTAATTTCAATCAACCTACATACATGAATCCCTTTCCCACATGCTTCTTTAAACAGGTATTACCAGTAGCTATAAAACCCATTCTAAAAACAATAAATTCTTCCTTTAGCACTGGCTATGTGCCAAAATCCTTTAAGCTAGTGATTATCAAAGCTCTGATTAAAAATCCTGTCCAACTACAGGCCAATATTCCTCTTTAACTTTAAGATTCTATAAAAGTACATCAGACAGTGTATGCTTAATAACTTCCTTCTGCTTAACTCTGACAAGACGGAAGTGCTTTTGCTATGACCACAGGCAGCCAGAAGTAAACTTTCTGATTGTCTTTCTATTTCATCATGTGGAGCAGTAAAAGACCTTGGTGTGATTATTGACAATGGCCTCTCATTTGAACCTCACATAAATAATATCACTAGGGTAGCTCATCTCAGAAATATTGCTAAGATAAAAAAATATGATGTCACTATTTAATGCAGAAACATTAGTTGATGCATTTATTACCTCTTGGTTGGGTTACTGTAATGTCTTTACTGTCTGGATATTCCAGTAGGAGCATAAACAAGCTCCAGTTAGTCCAGAACACAACAGCTAGAGTCCTAACTGTATCCAGAAGATATGAACACATCACCCCATCTAATCCACACTGCATTGGCTCCCAGTCAAATTTCACGTTGCTTATAAAATACTATTAATGACATATAAAGCACTTAATGGCCTCATGCTACAGTATCTGACCAATCTTTTGTTTTTTGTTTTTTTATGACCCATCATGCCTCGATCAAAAGGTGTAGACTATTTAGAAGTACCTCAAGTACAAAAAGCTACAGCCGGGGGAAGATCTTTTCCTTACAGGACAGTTATGGAACAGCCTTTTAGTTTTCAGGACTCAAACGGTCTCACTGGTAAAGTCCAGGCTGGAAAAATATTTGTTTAGCTTTTTATGAATAGCCTTTCTTAGGTAAAGGCTATATCTGGAGGGTTCATGGGTATAGAGTGTTTTGTGAACTGGGATGTTGTGGGAATTTTTTCCTGTAAAATAATATGAATTAGAGAAAAAAGAAGATCATAGGCACAGGTCAGTAATGGAAAGCAAACAAGATCATAGGCACAGGTCATTAATGAAAAGCAAACAGTCACCAGCACAAACACACACACATACTAAGGAATAAAGGACGCATATACATGCAATGATAAGGCCCAATGCTGAGCATAAAATTTTAATAATGCTGTATCAAAAATCACTTTAATATAAGGTTTATCAAAACATTGCTGAGGATGTTGAGTCCTCTTGTTAACACAACATGGAGCTTGAGTAGCTTGTGGATGTGGATGAGAATAAAGATGTTTGAGCAGCATGGGTAGAGACATCATCCCTCTTAACAGAAGATGTGTCAATGAGTCGACCATGACTCTAAAGTTGGTGAGTAAACGATGACTTTCCATTTTCTGCATAAACAAAAGACGCATGACTGAAAAAGCATTTCAAACCTGCATGACCTTTTCTTCTGAAGAACACAAAACAAGATATTTTGAAGATTGGTGGTGATAGAAAACTGTTGGTCCAATCGCAATGAACTTAAATATTTTAAAAAAAAGGAAATAAAAAATTAAGTTAAATTTACATATAATTTTTAATTACGTTTTCTTAAAAAATCTTAAGTAATCGGTTTCCACAAATGTTTTGAGTAGTCTGAACTTGTCAATTTTTACAGTGCAGATCCAGCAGCACTAAGTGATTTTCTAGAGCTCAGGAGGCTCTCCTGCCGTACTAACTGAAATGCTAATAAGATAGTTTCATGCCATTCATGTTTTAATTTCCTAATAGATTGTATTAAGGTCCATGTGTAGTCATTGTACCAAGATGCTAGTTTTTTCTCTGAAATTATTTTCCTTGTAAGTGGCACTACAATATCTAGGGTGTAGTGAAACTTTGATTCTAAGTAATCAGTTGCCTGGTCTACTTCTGTAGGGTCAGATGGTGTCGTGGAAATTCTATTCTATTAATCAAAGATAATAGTTCAAGTGAACTTTTTCTAAGTTGCAGAGAAGGATGCAGCAGAGTCCTGTGGAATATCAAACTTCTTTATTCAATACACTTGCAAGTGTGAAGTCAGTCTGTCCTGACCTAAGTCTGAACACAGTGAGTTGAGTTGGATGTAAGGTCGTAGTCTTTTTATACATGGAGGTAGACAAAAGGTTTGTAAGTATGTGTGTGTGTGTCTTCCACTGTGCGTGCCTTCCTCTGATCTTGTCTTTGCACAAGCAGTGCAACGGTCACTCCGTTAGTCTCCGTTATTATGCAATGTTCTTGTCTCTTCAGCCTAGTGTGCAACTGGGAACAGTTCAGTTCCCCTTTGTTACTTTTTGCTGTTCCTAGTTTTTGGTGTGTGAGTGTCTTGGTACAGAATGTTCAATGTTCATTTTTGTTATTCACAACATTTTCTATTACAATGGTGTTCCAATCATGGATGATATTTCAGGGAGACAATTGGTGATTCAGTCTGCAGAAGCAGACGTAAATGTATGTTTAACATGATGATGTGGCACAGTGCACATATCATATCTAAGGCACATTTTAAATGAGAAGAGATAAAGGTCTGAGACTGTTTCTGACTGTGGAAGTGTGATTATAATTTATGTGTGAATGTTAGAATGAGATGTCATGTATGTAGGTGTATGTCCTTTTTCTTTGTTTCTGAATTTCAGGCTGCTTCTGGATTGTGTCTGTAGGATTTGTTTGCTACATGGTCTGTCTATTTGGTATTCTGCTTATTATCATGGTTTTGCCTCTGATTACTGTTTTCTTTTCTGTTTTTTGCAATAAACACTGGATCCTAACATCTATATATCTCTAACATATATCCATATCCCTCCCTGAAACTCCATGAGATGATATGAGGAAGAAACCTTGAGAGGAACCAGGCTCAGAAGGAACCAGACACTGGACACCATAGACCCAATACTAATTCCTTCCTGCCAAATTCAAGCACTCAATCAATTATTTATTTATATAGCATCTTATAGCAACCTAAGTTGAACCAAAGTGCTTCACAGCATAAAAAATAAATAAATAACAAATAATAACAGTTACAATAAAATGGCAATAAAATAGCAAAACCAAGACATTTATTATAAAACAAAAGCCATTCTAAATAAGTGAGATTTAAGTTTGCCTTTTAACAAAGGCATGTCTGTAATAGCACATAACTCAGAGGGAATGTAATCCAGAGTTTAGGGCCGACCACTCGACCACTCAAAGAACGATCACTCTATTGTTTACACCTCAACTGAATTACCTCTAGTAAGTTTTGGTCAGTGGAACATAAAGCTCTACAGTGTTGGTAAAAAAACATACACTCTCACATAGATAAGACAGTGATAGGCCATTAATTGCACTAAAAACAAACATCAAAAGTTTAAACTCAATTCGGAATTGTACCGGTAGCCAGTGGAGGGAATGCAGGATTGGTGTGATGTGATGTTTGGAAGTATTGGTCAGCATACAAGCTGTAGCATAAGCTGTTTGCACAAGTTGCAGACAATGCAGACAAGCTTAATTAACTCCAACATAAAGAGTGTTGCAATAATCTAGCCGTATGCTAATAAGCCGTAAGCTGTAAAGCATGAATGGGTTTCTCCAGGTCACTTAGATTCAGAAAGGGCTTGACCTCTACGAGGAGGCGAAGATGGGAAAAGCCTGCCTTGACAACAGAGTCAATGTGTGTCTGAAAATTTAATCTGTTGTAATAAACAGATTAATACATTTTTGACTGCTTGGTGAGGGGCCAAGAAATCATGAACAGCAGCAACAAAACTGGGAAGGTTGGACGTGCCAAACAGAATACATTCTGTTTTACTTTTGTTTATGCAGAGACAATTCTGTGACAACCAAAGTTTGATATCATGCAAACATCTGTGGATGGATTCAAACGCATCAGAAGAGTTTGGCACAACTGTCAGGTAGATTTGTATATCATCTGCATACAGATGAAATGAAACATTGTGCTTTGAAATAATCAACCCTAGTGGCAGCATGTACAGAGGAAATAGAACAGAGCCCAAAATGGAACCAAACAACTCTCCTAGTCCACTCAGTTCTGATCTTATAGCACTCCTTACATCATTTAATCTGGGTTAGTTTTGTCTTTGAAACATACCTGCATTCTTCAGGTGTATTTTTAGAGATTGCAAACTAATCTTAATGCCATGATATGCTTTCAGCATATTAAGAATCACAGCATACTGTATGAATGTTCTTTCTTTTCTTGCATAACAATGAAAATTTTTATTTTCTTAGATTTAACTTGAACGGAGAAGTCCACACATGTACAAGAAATAAAGTTATACACACTTTTCTACTGGCTGAATATCTTCAGTGAACATATACATATTCAGTATACATATCGTCCAATCAGCAGTAAGTCTTCCATTCACAAACTATACCTACCTTTTCCGGTTTGTCTGAAATGTCTTGTTTTCTGAATTGTCATTGTGTTTTCTAATTAGTTATTTTGTTTTCGAAATTGTTATTTTGTTTCCGGATTTGTTATATTGTTTTGCACTTCTTGGCCACCATATCTGAAAGACTATCATCAAGCGCTGCTTGAGGGCACGCATAATATCATTAATCCTCTGGGCAAAGAGGAGAAGCTAGTGCATCCTAGATGTGAAAACTAGTGTTTAAGAATGACTCCTTCCTTTCCACATCTCCTGTGCCTCTTGTTGCGATGCAACAGACAAACAGGACGCAGTAGATAGAAAGGCACAGATGCTAGAAAAGCTGGTGGTGTTTTTGAATGTCCACTGTTAGTACAATGAGGCAAGTTGTTCATAGTGTCACATATATTTAGCAGTGTCAGCAAAGATGACACATCGTAAAAGAAGAACAAAATAAACACAGCAGTTAATAAAAAAATCATTTTGACTTGCCAAATGATTGAAGATCCAATCATACAGTTGACTGACACAACAGTGGTTCAAAGAAGCAAAGAAGGCATGACAGTCTCCGGGTTGCCCCATGCACAGCAATCTTATGAGTCACTGACTGACCATGCAGATCTATCCCAGACAAAGTGCCCACCGGGTGACAAGACTCCAACCAATACTGGGAGCTTGGGAGTGGCATGGAGAGAGAGAGTGAGAGAGTGAGAGAGAGAGAGAGAGAGAGAGAGAGAGAGAGTGAAAAAACATCATTTACTGTTTGCTGCATTTTCACTGGCGGCAGCAGTGCATTTTAAGACCCAAGAGACACCTGGGTGAAAGATCGGAGCCAGCACTGGTGGGAAAACATATTTGTTTCTGGCGTGATGCACGACTCGCGAGTCACCAGCGAGTGACGTACTTCCATTTGGGAGGAGTATAGCGCTGACGTATGTGGCTTGAACAACCACATTCATTTACACCTGTCCAGTTTCATCTGAAATGTGTCCCAGACCACCTCCTGAAGTGGTTTGAGTGATCGGATTTATATCCGTCTCGAAACCGTTTCGGAGGGCATTTACACCTGGTCTTTTTACGACCGGATAGCTATCCGGTCACAGAAAACGCATGAAGTGACCAGGTGTAAAAACCCCCTAAATGTTTTACCTAGTTACCTTTCTGTCTAAATGTTCCATTATCTTTCAACATATGGGCCCATTCCCACTTCTCCAAGCTATAGTGCTTATAAATTGGTTTTGTGTGCCTTAATCTTTATTGTCTTCTCTGAGCCTTTCTTCAACACAACTCTCATTCTGCCATGGGTATGGTATGGTTTTCTTGAACTTTGGAAGCTTAATGATTATCAACATTCTTTCTTAACCTCTTAGTGCAAGTGCTACCAGTTACTCATTAAAGTAAAATTAATATGGTTGTAATACTGAACCAGACAGAACTTTTTTAGTTTACACAGAATTGGCCCTTATAAATTTGAAAATTATATAAGAACATACATAGAGAATATGCAAAAGAACCATGAAATAAAACTGATATACATGAAGGTATTGTACAGAAAGAAGGTATTTAGTTAATGGGGTTAAAAACTAAACAACTGTGTTAAGCACAAAAACTGATCCTAACAACTTGGTGAGTGCACTGAATTCTTACATTCCAAGTCTTAAAGAACTGTGAGTCATCCTCATGCAAGTATACTGCTAGTGCACAAAGCACTACAGTGTGCTTTATGTTAACATTGTGCACATCCTTGAAAGACAAGCAAAAATTAACAATGAACCAGCAAGCAAAGTTATTTTGAGTTCAGAACTCAATTTGAACAGAAATTGTCATGCAGCACCTCAGAGACTAATTTCAAACATCTTGCTAACTTTGTCACTAGCCTATACTTAACCGTGGATAGAAGGTACAGCTTACCGCAAGTTTATTAATAGTTGCATGGAAACATAAAATCGCATTTACCATATAAGGGGGTTTAACAAATCTCTTGTTTACTCTGTGCTTTAACCCTGCCTTCTTGTGTAACAGATTATGGACTGTTCATTACTCTGTGTTTTGGCCTAGCCTAAATTGATCTGCTTGCCTGTGTTAGGATTACTGTGCTGCTCCTGTTCCGATTTTCTGCCTTTCAATCTGCCAAGATCATTAAAGACATTGGTGTCCTACTTTTGAGTCCTTCTTACTGCCTAGTCTGAGAAAACAACAAATAAACTTTTTAAAAATACGACTGCTGTTGACTAAAAGAACGCTAACATTACACTACTAAATGTAATTTGAATAATGGGCGCACTTATCGGGCTTTGCAAGTTACCGGTAAAAAAACAAACAAAGAAGACATTCATAGAATGAAACATGTTCTTCAAAGGATATTATAAAGCTATTATTATTAAATCTAAAGGCAAATCTTCAAAGGATATAATGTAGCTATTATTATTAAATCAAAAGGTAGATTACAAAACATGTACTTACAAGTTTCCTGACATGAATCCAGTACCACACAAGGGACATTCATATTGAAAAGATTTTTCTGGTAGCTTCATTCAGAAAGATGCTGTACTTTGTGACATACATGACGTCAGTGAACGTCGCTCAGTAAATAAAAAAATATCATTGAAGTAGAAGTGCTTACTCATGTATAACGATACATGCAAAATTAAAAATAAGTAAATTGATACTGCATTTTTATTTAATACTATAGCAAAATGAATTAGGAGTAAAACCACTGTAGAAAACAGACAGTCAATATGCATCAGCAATAAACTCATAAATAATTTCACTGAAATATCAGGCAGAGAATATCAGGCAGAAATTTGATAGCTAATCCTGATAGCTAAACCCCTAATATTATTACTGTTTTTGACTAGTGCAGAATGTTAACCAGGAAGTTTTATTACCCAGTGAGAGCAATTTAATGTCACAAATTTACGTTTTTTACTTTTATTTTATTACTTTACTTTAATTTATATATATACCATATTTCTTGGTTACTCATACTTACAATGAACATAATGCACACATTTGCACGATATATATTATTATATACCTGCACTGCCACACCTTTGCCCCAGAAAATCCACCGCTAAGAGAAATCAGCAGTAGTGTAGCACCATGGACTGCACCGCTGACAACATTCTTCAGCATTTCAGCACCACAGTCAGTGCCACTGAATCAAGCTGCAAGGCGAGGTGTAAAAATCCAGCCAAGAAAGTTGCACCTAACCCCTACCGTCTCTGTGCTGTGCAAGTGACACGGAAGAGACCTCTGGGCTCAGCGTGGTGCATGTCCTCCAGCATTTGTTGCAGTCGAGCCTGCATCAGCATGCAGTGACCAAATAGCTGGCCAAAAGTGTCAAGAGCACCACCGAAGAGCTGCTTGAATTGGAGGAGAAGCTCACAGGTATCGGCAGTCCTGATCCCAGCTGTGATGGTCAGCGGCAGCTCATGAAACCCATGGAGGCAGATGACATCGAGGCATTCCTGGACACTTTTGTGCACCACGCACCATGGACCGGGAGAGCTGGTCGAAACAGGATCGGACCGATGCGCTGGCGGAGATGTCCAGCTGGCCTATTATGATCTCCATGCCTCCATAGCCCCCAGAGAACCATGGCTATACTGTGGAGGTATATGCCCGATCTGTTTCCTGGCTTCTTGATCTGGAGAGCACAGTTACGCTAGCACAACCGGCCAAAACTTTGAGTAAAGTCAAGAAGCTTTTAATGTAATTTCAACCATTTATAGCTGATGTAGTACATAGTGAAATGAAGCAAAGTTTCTCCAGGACCATGATGCTACATGAAACAAAAGCTATAGCACAAATACATTGTGAACCTGTAATACTGTGATACTCTTGCCCCTGCCTATGTTGAGAAATATCTCAAAGTTAAAAATGCCTTAGAGTTTAAAATATGAAATATTATATGAATCATCTTAAAACATAAATAAGCTACTTTAAAATGGTCTGAGTTATTATTAAACTTAGAACAGAGAGTATTTATTTTACAGCAGCCTGTTTATTATCATTTTTAAAGATTCAAAATAATCACGGTTGAGCCATAGGTCAAAAGGTTAAGTCATTTATTGTAATAAAAACATAATAAAAAGCCAGAATCAGTGCTGGAAGCGGGCTGATCTGGAAACTTGGGATCAGGATTCTCAGGAGAAGCTGGTGAAGTGGGAGACAAGGAAGGAATGTAGGAATGAGTAGATGCAGGTGAGGCAGGAGTCTCGAGCTCAGAACAGCAGGAAGACCCTTAGAATAGGAAGACCCTTAGAATATCACTCTAGAATACGAGCAACCGTTTGTCAGGGGGAGGACGGAAGGGACCCAAATGCAATGACGACAGATAAAGCAAGTAGGCAATTTAACGAACGGCAGAGAGCAAAAGTCTTAGGCAAGAACCATCAGAGGTGACAAGTCCAAAATCAAGACAAACTGAAAATGCTCCTGGGTAGAAAACAGTGGAGGACCCCATTCCATCAGGTGCCTTCACCTTACTGAGAGGTACTCATCCATTACTACCTGCCTCCCTTAGCCTGGCTGATAACTTCATTGGTAAGCTGTGCTTTAGATCTCCTGGCAAAAACAATAATAAAGCCATTCACTCATTGTTCTTTACTGCTTACTGGAGTAACATAGTGGGATATATCCTCTGGAAAAGAGTATGGACGCTTCCACATACCTTTTTTCTTTCCAACAAAGTGAAAGAAATTTCCTACAAAATAATTCATAAATACTATCCAGCAAGCCATTACTTAAAAAAGTTTAAAAGTAATATCTTTTTGATATATTAACCCCTGGTGTATTTCTCCATTTTGGAGACTTCTTTTTCTTCTATCCTTTTTTCTTATGGGGTGTTTGTATATGTTCATGGGTCTGTGTCTGTGTGTTTGGGGGGATGGGGTCCTGGCCATTTGGTACTATTCATGTGTTCTTAAATTCATTTAATGTCTATGCACCTAACTTTGATGATGTTGAATTCTCCAACAGATTAGTTAGTAACATACCTCATTTAAATTCTCATTTGTTGATTTTTGGAAGTGATTTGAATTGTGTACTTGACCGAGTGCTAGATAGATCTAGTTCATGACCAATATCTCAGTCAGCTATGTGAAAATCTTTTTCTGGCTTTATGAACCAGAACGGGTTGGTTGACCCTTGGACCCTTGGACAGGATCCTTTAATTAAAAAGGACCTTTTTCTCTCAGGTTCATCAATCATACTCAAGAATAGATTATTTCTTCATAGATAACAGCTTGTTACGGCCTGTTGCTGCCGTTGATTACCCAAGTATTTTAATATCACATCATGCACCACAATTTCTGGAAATTCAGCTGTCCACACAGATATCTACTCCCCCCCTTAGGAGATTTAATTCTCTGTTGTTGGAAAATAACAAATTTTGTGAATTTCCATCTAATTCTATTGATGAGTTTCTCCTTTTTAATCAGAATGAACTTACATCATCATCTTTACTTTGGGAGTCACTGAAGGCTTTCCTTATGGGGCAAATTATTTTATACTCTTCTCATTATAATAAAAATCATAAGGCCAGACTTACAGAACTCACTTTTGCTATTGGTATCCTTGCCCAAGCGTCCGCATCCAATCCCTCCGAGGAACTTTTTAAGAAATGTCTTAACCGTAAGACAGAATTTGATCTCATCTCCACTAAGAACGTAGAGTGATTGTTATTGCAGACACGTGGCACCTACTATGAACATGGGGATAAAGCAAATCGACTATTGGCTCACCAATTGAAACGTCAATTTGCCTCACATTTGATACCTAAATTTAATAATCATGTTACATCATGTTACATCATGTTAATCATGTTACAGACCCAGTAGAAATTAATGCTACGTTCAAATCGTTTTATGCCTCTTTGTATAAATCTGAATTTCCGGCTGATACTACTATTATGAATCAGTTTCTGGACAACCTTGAAAACCCTACCATTGATTCTGACCAGGTACAAAAACTAGATGCCCCACTGTCCCGTGAAGAGATAAAATTCTCAATTACTCTGATGCAGTCCAATAAAACCCTGGGACCTGATGGGTATCCTATTGAGTTTTTCAAGAAATTTGTTGATAAATTTGCATTTCTAATTTTGTCGATGTTTAATGAATCCTTGGAAAAATGGTTTGCTTCAAACTACTCTGACCCAAGCTTTGATAGCTCTTCTTTTGAAGAGTGACAAAGATCCAACTTTATGTGGTTCCTATAGGCCCCTATCTTTGTTAAATGCTGATGTAAATGTTCTGTCAAAAACTATAGCTCTGCACCTAGAGAGAGTGTTGCCCAGCATTATTTCCGAGGAGCAAAATGGTTTTATCAAGGGACGTCATTTATTTTTTTAATACTTATACTCTTTTAAATATTATTCATACAGTACATTCTGAGAAGGTACCTGAGATTGTGATTTCAATGGATGCTGAAAAAGCATTTGATAGGCTAGAATGAGGGAATTTATTTGCTGTATTAAAAAAAAATTGGTTTTGGTAATAAATTAATTAGTTGGGTAAAATTTCTTTATACATTACCTCAAGCCAGCATTCAAACAAACAATGTGCGCTTAGAGTATTTTCCATTTGAACGTGGGACACCTCAGGGCTGCCCTCTGTCTCCATCTTTATTTGGCTTGGCCATTGAACCATTGGCCATTTTATTACAATCCTCTTCTTTATTTTAAGGTGTCATTGGGAATGGCACCGAACACAGACTATCGTCTGCATGGTATCTTGTCCACTCTTGATACATTCAGCTCCTTTTCTGGATATAAATAAAATTTTCAGAAGGGTGAATGTTATCAAATCAACACAACTGCTTTGCAACTTAAACATCTGGACATGCCCTTAAAAATCAGTCGAACTGGATTTAGTTACCTTGGTATTAATGTGACATAAATTCTCAGATCTTTTTTCTGCAAACTTTACTTCACTTGTAACTAAAATGAAGTCTGACCTCCATAGATGGAATAGTCTGCCTTTGTCTCTGATTGGGAAGTTTAATGCTATTAAAATGAATGTTCTGCCTAAATTTCTTTTTTTATTTCTAACAATCCCTTTGTTCTTACCTAAGCACTTCTTTGACTCATTATGATTAAAGCTATCATTTGGTCTGGGGCATCTCCCAGGGTGCATAAATCATTACTCCAGAGATGTAAGTCTAGCGGTTGTCTGGCACTACCAAATTTTCAGTGTTATTACTGGGCAGCACACATTCATGAGATACGGTGCTGGGTTGAGTCACCTCATTGAGCATGGTGTAAGTTAGAAGCCCAGTCATGTTCTTCCTCATACTCTATATCTGCTCTTATATACAATTAAAACTTCTTTGCATGTTAAAAAATTCTGTTGTATTTAACACTTTAAAAATCTGTTTGGGGGAAAAAAAGTGGGAAAAGTCCCGCACTTATCCAGTTTAAGGTCATTTAAAGGGTGCATTTTTCTAAATATTGTTTGTGTCAAATTTACCCATATGTTGAGGACAAATGTGACAGATGCTCTAACTTACAATGTCACCTGACACACGTTTTTTTTCTGTCCACGACTATATAATTATTGGTCGGTTTATTTCAGTACAAAGTCCACTATTCTGGGAGTACATTTGCAACTCTGCCCATTGATTACTATATTTGGACTTCCAGATGAAGCATCTCAGTTAAACTCTATGCAAAAGGAATTTATTAGCTTTAAATCATTGTTGGCCAGACATCGCCTTCTTCTTCGGTGGAAGTCCTCTGTCCCACCATCTCACTCACAATGGCTAAAGGATACAGCGTTTTTTATGAAGCTTGAGAAAATTAAGTATACGATAAGAGGTAATACCCCCAGGTTTTTTCATAAATGGCAGCTGTTTATGTCATTATTTCGGATTAGGTTTTCTTTTCTTTTGTAAACTTAAAATGACTTGTATTTGATAATTAAAAAGGGCCAGGAGTTGTTTGTTTTTTCTTTTTCTTTCTACTTCCTTTTTATTATTGTTATTATTATTATTGTTGTAATTCTTTTACTTTACTCTTTTTTATGTAAAACCAAAATTGGATTCTGTATTATTATTTGACATGTTTGTTTGCAATAAAAGACTACAGTTGCTCTTTCCGTGATGCCTCTGATGAAACTTGTTCATTTATTTTGGAATTGTTCTTTCACAATAACATTTTGCCAAGATGTACTTGTATTTTTTTTAGATCTAAAGTGTATAAAATTTATTTATTTTAGAAGGGTGTTGTGTTTGATTTACTGACTACAGTTGGCTGATTAACTATACTGTTATGTAGATGTTTAAATCAACCAATAATCTTTGCTACTGATTAATGATTAATAATTAGTAAAATTTTGTGTATTGTCCCAGGGTAACAAATGCCTGGGGCCCTTTCTCTCTCAGGCTACACAAGAATGCTACACAAGAACAGCACAAATAAATTGTGAACATTTTTACTCTTGCCCTTGCCTACCAGTGTGCTATTTTCTCAAAACTTCCACAAGAAGTCACAGATTGAGAACTCCACAAAATTCACGAGTGCTCTAGAGCCTATTTGAAACATTCAAATAATTCCTTAACAGGGTAAATTATGTGTAATATTTTAAGGGTCAATTTAAAAAATAAAATAAAATAAAGATGTTATTAACCATACTTCTTTTACACTTAATGTTTTCTTGAGATTTATATGACCAAAACATGGTTGAACACATGTTCACACAGACACATAATTTCTTTCTTGCATTTCTAATATAGCCATTATTGCCTATATATTTCAAAATATTACTACAAGGGATAGTTTGTTGGGCTAGCAATGAAACAATTTGACTTGGGGTTACCTCAGTGCTGAGTCTTTTGGTCTTAAGGGAATATTTATTTATTTATTCTTAGTATGATAAAAGTAAACCCTGCTCATTAATTAGTTGACTAACATTGAGTATTACATTGTCATACCATAACTGATTAAAGACTTTTATACAGGTTCCTTTATTATGCCATATAAAATACAGATGTGGTGAAAAATTGTGCTTATTGACTAATTTCTAAGCCAGCAGGGTCTGGAAGTTATGGAAGTTAGCCATTTCAAGAAAGAATGAATGCCGCCTAAAGAATTAAATATAAAATTAGTGGAAATGTTCCTTACACTACCTTTATTGATATATTCATTTTACTTTAAAATTAATAAGTTCTGTAAAATTTATAACCTAAAGGTCCCCATATATATTATTATTTATAATATCTATATGAACCGGAAAAGAATTCTATTGGTCCTTTATCACTTCTTCGCGTACTTCTCCAGTGCTCTCTTCTACAGCTTTTGCTTCACTGCCCTCTGCCGTCTGTGTGGTAGTAGAGCGGTGACGCTATTCCGTTGCCAGTAGCAACTTAAATAGTCTGGTGAAGAAAGGCAAGATAGATAACGTAGCAAACTCGCATTTACTAATATACCAGACGAAAATAATTTACTAGAATTCACAGTTCAGCGCCTAATTTTTCCCCCATGCTAGCACACTAGTTCTCACTCTGACGTATTTTCCTGCATAAAGTCGCATTTACATCTTAGTGCCATGGTAAGTACCTAGCTTAGACCTGCTAGGCTAATGATAGTTTACGGGCTAAAACAGAATAAACTGGTATGTTATCGTAGCAACTCCAGCAAACTGTAAATCCTGTTCTGTAGTTAACTAATAAACATTACATCGTGTGTGATGGCATTCATTTTAGTACTTGTTTGGGTTGTTCATGGATTGGCTGCAAATGCCAGAATATGTTTTCCATGATTTTGAGTAGGCCTTTTCTCCTGGGCTCTCCGTTATTTCAGCACTTTAGTATTTATCTGGTTTGTTTCTTAGTAACAAGTACAGTACTCACACATGTGAGGAATCAGACTAAATAGAATATGTAATGATTGATGCATCACAAAAGTTAATTATTAGATTTAAAACATGGGTTTTAAAAAGAATTTTGACCACTTCATGCTTTGCACAGTTCATTGTTTTGTAGGTTTGATCTGGATTAAATTGATTTCTTTGAATATCAGTCTAAACACAAAAATCAATAATGACAAACACAAACAGTTTTTTTTTTTATTTTATTAGAAATCAAAAACTGAAACAGTGCATAACTGCATAACAGCATTATCATTATGGCTGGCCTGATGATTAGTTTGTGTACTTACAGGGTGTCCCAATGGTAGGGTAAATGAACACTTTTTAGAAAATGTAACTTTGTTTTGCCAAACATCTTTCACGTGATTGATATGGAGTAGCTGCAACCAACTCTGTTTGTTTCTCTTTTCTCATTCTTATAGATTACCTATATAATATAAGCTAATACATGAAATATTTTGGAAAAAGTGTTAATTTCCCTTGTGCATAGAGACATTTGGGACAACCCATAGAGGGATGGAGTGCCTAATAAACTGGGTGTTCAGTGTAGGCATGTTAGGCGTTTTCATTATTATGAACAAGTCTTTTTTTTCCAATATTGCAGGCTGATTTTGGGTTCAGTGAACATCACCAGAAAGAGGTCATAAATTATATGCGCTTTGCTCGCTCTAAGAGGCTACAGCGACTCAAGACCATTGACTCATGCTTTCAGGAACTCAAAGACAGCAGGTGAGAGGCCACATCGTATTACATAGACCAAGTTTATTATCTATCTATCTATCTATCTATCTATCTATCTATCTGTCTGTCTGTCTGTCTGTCTGTCTGTCCCCAATATGAAATATATGTGAGATATATATATACTGTATATATATCTCATCTTCGTTATTTGTTTCATTCAGTCTCACTTTTTTTTTGTTCTTTTTTACTTCACTCACCCACTCCCTACATTTTGCCCTCTCACACCACCTCTCCCATCCTCTCTTATTATCTCAAACGCTAATAGGATATCAATAAAAATCTCTCACTCCCCCTTCCTCTAGACTGGTTGAGGAGACATTCACGGTGGATGAGGTGTCAGATATGCTGGATGGGTTGCAGGTGGTGGTGCATGGAGAGGTGGAGATGGAGCTCATCAACACTGCCCACACCAATGTCTTGCTCCTTCGCCAGCTCCTTTCCCAGGCTGAGAAATTCTACCTGAAACTGCAGACTGATATCTCAGAGCTGGAGAGCAGGTACATAATTGTTAATAACTTTGATAGAAATGCTGATTCTGCACTTTGCAAAACTAAATATTGTGTATCATGAAGATATATTTAAGTATCTTGTTATAGACTATATTCTTTTTTTAGTTTTTTCCAATTTTTATTACTAGTAGTATTAAAATACCCATGTACAGTCACAGCTATATATGTATAGCATTGATGATATATATATATATATATATATATATATATATATATATATATATATATATATATATTGTGTGTGTGTGTATATTTTTAATTCAGGACAGGAAAATACTCCAATATTTAATAACTGTGACTTGCAAAAGTATGTGAATCTGTAGAAGTAGTATGTAATTTTGAAAGTCAAATCAATAGGATGACAATTGTCATGTGATAAAGTCTGATATTCATGACAAACGTTTGTGGAAGTGGATCATAACAAACAAGGTAGAGTACAGATTGCTCATGGGGCATCTCAAATTTCAAATTTGAATATCAAGAAAACAATTTTTCCCACAATTTAATTCATTTTAGATTTATTACACACAAACTGAAATATTTCAAGCCTTTTCTTTTTTAATTTAGATAATTTTTTGTAACAACTCCTGAAAATCAAAAATCCAGTATTTCAAAATATTAGAACATTTCATAAGATAATCAAAGAAATGATTTATAATACAGAAAAGTCAAACCTAAAGTATGTTTATTTATGCACTTAATATTTGGTTGGGGCTCCTTGTGCACAAATTACTGTGTTAATGCTCATCTGTATTGTGGAGTCTGGTGTCCCTCATTTTCCTCTTGACAATACCTATAGATTCTTTATAGGGGTCATGTTAGGTGAGTTGGACAGTCAGTCAAGCACAGTAATACCATTGCAGGGGCGAAGTCTTGCTGGAAAAGGAGATTAGCATATCCATAAAGCCTTTTAAAAGATGTAAGTATGAAGTGCTCTAAAATCTCTTGGTAAATGACTGCATTGACTTTGGACTTAAAAATAAAACAGTGGATATACACCAGCAGATGACATGGGCCCCCAAATCATCACTGAATGTGGACACTTTACACTGGACTTCAGTCAGCTTGGATTTTGTGCCTCTCCTCTCTTTCTCTAGACTCTGGGGCCTTGATTTCCAAAGGAAATGCAAGCAAAAATCTAGAGAAAAAAGAAGTATTTAATATTTGGTAATAAGTCTGCACACCCTTTCATTTGGGGACTTCACATTAACTGTCCTGAAAATCAGGCCTGTAGGTAAATGGCATACACCTGCCAACAATTAAAGTGATTGTGAGTAAAACCATATAAATGTCAGCTGTTGCTGTAGTATGTGCTTGAATGTTTAGGGTTGCATACTGCTGAGAGCCATAGGTCACAGAGTTGCCAGAGAAGCTGTGAGATTTACTGAGAAGACATGGAACACAGTCAAAACCATTATCAATAAGTAGAGAAAATGTAGCACCAAAGAGACATTGCAATGGTCTGGATAACCCTCCAAATTTTATGAGAGGATGAGGAGAAAACTTCCAAAGGCTACCAAAATGTGGCACCACAAAGAACTACAGGAATTTCTGGCAGGTGACTAACATCTGTATTCTCCTGTATTCTGGGCTGTGTGATAGGATGGCAAGATGGAAGCTGTTTCTTACAAAAAATAAAATAGGCAAGCCCAGTTGAATTATGCCCAAAGATTAATTTAGTCACTTCAAACCATGTATAAAAATGTGTTATGGTCTGACAAGGCAGGTTGAAGTTTTTTGGCCTTAATTCGGAAAGGTATGTTTGGTGCATGGTGGGAAGGTAGCATTATGCTTTGGGGCTGCTTCTTTTCAGCTGGAACAGGGGCGCTTGTCAAGATATATGGGAAAATAAATAGCTTCAAAAACCAAGATCTACAAAACCTTCTGTCCTCAAAAAGCTGAAAATGAAGAAGAATTTCACATTCCAAAATGAAAATGACCCAAAGCTCAAATCAAAATCAACAAAGACATGGCTTCAGAAAAGGAAAATCAAAGTCCTGGAATGGCCCAGTCTGAGCTCAGACATCAATCCCATCATGGAAAATAGCCTTGCAATTTGAAGGAACTTCAGAGTGGGATAAAGTCCCAAAGATCAGATGTGTGAAATTAATCAAGACTTATTCACAAAGACTTGATGCTGTAATAAAGGCAAAATTTGCTTCCACAATGTATTAGTTGGAAGGGGTGTTCAGACATGCGATCAGTCTGTGGTAGGTATTTTATTTAAAATATTCCAATAATTAATCTTTTTTCTCTGGGTTCGGATAAGCGGTAGAAAATTAATGGATTATTCCATAGAGATGCAACAAGTATGGCATTTATGTTGTTATTTCTGTTTTTATATTTAAAAAGCTGCACTCGTGAGGGTGTGTAGTCCACTGTGTGAGTGTGTGTGTGTGTGTGTGTGTGTGCGTGTGTGTGTGTGTGTGTGTTGTTTATACAGTGTCACTTAAAAGGTTTTGTGAAACCTTTAGATATTTCTCTATTTCTGCATAAATATGACCCAAAAGATCAGCAAATTTTTACACAAGTCTTAAAACAGACAAAGTGAATAAAATCAAACAAATCAGAAAAATATATTATACTTGGTAATTTTATTTATTCAAGATGTTCCAATATTATATATCTGTGAGAGGCAAAAGTATGTGAACCTCTAACATTAGTATCAAATTTTATGGTCAAATTAGAGTCTATTTGTTTTCAAATAATTATCACAATCAGGTGTCTGTGAGTGCCCTGTTTTACTTAAATAACAGGGATATATCAAGTCTGATATTCACAATGTGTTTTTATGGAAGTGGATCATGACACAAACTAGAGAAATTTCTGAGGACTTAAAAAATAAAGTTATTGTTGCTCATTGGGCTGGAGGTTACAAAAGGTTACAAAAACATCCCTAAAGAGTTTGGACTCCACATATATAGGCAGATAGATTCTGTACAAATGGAGGAAATTTTAGACCATTGCTACTCTCCCCAGAAGACATGCAATAGTCTGTTAGGTCAGAAAGGAACCCAGGTTAACTTCTAATTAACTAAAGGCCTCTCTTTCTTTGGCTAATGTTAATTGCAAAGAGAAAGCCACTACTCTCCAACAGTCCTGCCCATGAAGTTTGCTAAAGATCATGTGGACAATCCAGGGGACTATTGGAAAAATAATTTGCAGACGAATAAGACCAACTAGGGGCATGGTGGCTTAGTGGTTAGCACGTATACCTCCAGGGTTGGGGGTTCGATTCCCGCCTCCGCCATGTGTATGTGGAGTTTGCATGTTCTCCCCATGCCTCGGGGGTTTCCTCCGGGTAGGGGAGAGTGGGATAAGATGACCCAGTGGATAAGTTGACCCACCCTCTGTTTCTAGGGAACTGTGCAAATTTGGTGTCATTTGACCATACATTCTGAAGGACTCCATAATTTATAATTTGTTGTGAAGAGGAGAAGCACATGAGACAAGAGATAAGTTGTTTTTTTCCACAAAAACACTTATTTGCTTGTTAAAGTTAATTTTCTGCATTGCAGGTATACTAGCTGTTGTGCCAAAGCAAATTTATCTACGTCTAAAGTTGTGTATGGTACATGTTGGTGATTTGTCAACATATAAAACCATGTGAATCATTAAGCTAAAGGTTAGCCTGAATTGCTAAGCTAGGCCGTTTTTACCAAAATGGTGGCTATGGGGCAAAGTGAGCCAGATGATGTGGGGTAAATTGAACCAGTGGTTGGATCAATGAAGACACCTTTGCGGAGTTCCTTGAACATCTGGATACCAAGTGCTCCTCTGACCATCCCATACTGCTACTCCTTGATAACCATGAGGCCCATATTTCACTGAGGGCACTGGATTTAGCAAAGAGAAAAAGGATTGTTATGCTCACAATTCCAACCCACACATCTCATCGCCTGCAGCTTCTGGACAAGAGTGTCTATGGTCCATTCAAGACCTATTACAACAGAGCTCTTGATGGTTGGATGAGATCTTACCCAGGCAAAACAGCCAGCATATACCACATCCCTGTATGTGCGAACGAGGCTTTCATGTCAGCAATGACACCATGGAATATCTGTTCTGGATTCAGGTCCACAAGGATTTTTCCTTACAACAGAGATATTTTCTCTGTTGCAGAGTTTGAACCATCCATGGTGTCAGACAAACCAAACCCTGATGTGCTGGTGCTTCACTTCTGAAGAGGATCAACCCATGGCTTCAACCTCCACCTCTGCTGAGTTGCCTTCACAGGCATGTTCTTCAACATGTGGGGTAAATTCACTCCTCACCTCCCCTGGATATGTGTCTCCCACTGAAATTCTACCCTTTCCCAAAAGTCAGCAGCCTAGTTACCATTATATTGGCTGTGTTGAAAGCCTTGAGGGCAATGAAGTTAAAATTGTGAAACTGTTGAACACACTGATGGGACGTTCTTTCTGCCAAACGCGTTCATGTGTGTGTGTATATGTGTGTGATTGGACATGGCTTGATTGCATAAGAAATGCAGCATATAACCATATTTCTTGTTCCTGAAAGCTATGCTACCTTCACTTAACAGAAATGTTTAAATCTATTGTTCACCAATACAAAAAATAAAAGATTAAAGGTAAAATTCAACTTTAATTGGTTTGTTTTATGTTGTTTGAGGTAGCTTTAATAACTAACATTGTTTGGAAAGGTAAGTGTATTGTTAAATGACTTTTTAAAAAAAAAGTTTTTTGTATTATACTTGCATAAAATAGAATGGTCAATTTATCCCCGAATGGCTCAGTTTACCCACTGACTGGTATCAACTTACCCCTAGCCTGGGGTAAGTTGAGTCACATGAACACTTTTTTTTCTGAGGTCATATTTTCAAGGCTCTATGTCATAGGTGCATTCTTATATTTTCAGTTGATAGGGAACATCACAAATTAACATTCATTGTACTTCATTGTACTTCTGTCTAAATTTCCCTTGCCTGGAGATCCACATAAGTAAAAACTGGCTCATCTTACCCCACTCTCCCCTACTCCGGTTTCCTCCCCCAGTCCAAAGACATGCATGGTAGGTTGATTGGCATCTCTGGAAAATTGTCCGTAGTGTGTGATTGCGTGAGTGAATGAGTGTGTGTGTGCCCTGCGATGGGTTGGCACTCCGTCCAGGGTGTATCCTGCCTTGATGCCCGATGACGCCTGAGATAGTTCCCCCGAGGTTGTTCGGATAAGCGGTAGAAAATGAGTGAGAGTGAGTAAGACCAACTTAAAATATTTTGGCTTTAGTGGGATATCTGTATGCATGTGTGTGTGTGTGTGTTTATATATACACATATATATATATTTAAATGTGTATATACATATATATTATATTTGTATGTGTGTATGTATTTATATAATGTATGTGTGTATGTATTTGTGTGTATATACAATGTGAAAAAGTGTTGGCCCCCTTCCTGATTTTTTTTTTTTTGCATGTTTGTCACACTTTAATGTTTCAGATCATCAAATTAATCTAAATATTAGTCAAAGATAACACAAGTAAACACAACATGTAGCTTTGAAATGAAGGTTTTTATTATTAAGGGAAAACAAAATCCAAACCCACATGTTAACATAACTTAACTGTGGTTTATCACACCTGAGTTCAATTTCTCTAGCCACACCCAGGCCTGATTATTGCCACACCAGTTCACAATCAAGAACTCTCTTAAATAAGACCTGACTGACAAAGTGAAGTAGACCAAAAGATCCTCAAAATCTACACATCATGCCGAGATCCAAAGGAATTCAGAAACAAATGAGAGAGAAATAATTGAGCTCTATCAGTCTGGAAAAGTTTATAAAGCCATTTCTAAAGCTTTGGGACTCCAGCGAACCACAGTGAGAGCCATTATTCAGAAATGGTGAAAATATGAGTGGCCAACCGACCAAAATTACCCCAAGAGTGCAGCGACGACTCTCCTCCAAGGTGTCACAAAAGACCCCACAATGGCATCCAAAGAACTGCAGGCCTTAATTGCCTCAGTTAAGGTCAGTGTTCCTGTTCATTAAAGTGTGACAAAATCAGGAAGTGGGCAAATACTTTTTCACACCACTGTGTGTATGTATGTACTGTATACATGTATCGATAGATAGATAGATAGATAGATAGATAGATAGATAGATAGATAGTGCCCATATAAATCTTTTTTGAGTACTGAACTTTTTCACATTTTGACACATTACAACCACAAACAAAAATGTATTTTATTAGGATTTTATGTGATAGACCAACACAAAGTGGCACATAATTGTGAAGTGGAAGGAAAATGATATGGTGTCAATTATTTTTTACAAATAAATATCTGAAAAGTGTGGAGTGCATTTGTATTCAGCCCCACTGAGTTGTAGAATCTGGATAACCCTCCAAATTTTATGAGAGGATGAGGAGAAAACTTCCAAAGGCTACCAAAATGTGGCACCACAAAGAACTACAGGAATTTCTGGCAGGTGACTAACATCTGTATTCTCCTGTATTCTGGGCTGTGTGATAGGATGGCAAGATGGAAGCTGTTTCTTACAAAAAATAAAATAGGCAAGCCCAGTTGAATTATGCCCAAAGATTAATTTAGTCACTTCAAACCATGTATAAAAATGTGTTATGGTCTGACAAGGCAGGTTGAAGTTTTTTGGCCTTAATTCGGAAAGGTATGTTTGGTGCATGGTGGGAAGGTAGCATTATGCTTTGGGGCTGCTTCTTTTCAGCTGGAACAGGGGCGCTTGTCAAGATATATGGGAAAATAAATAGCTTCAAAAACCAAGATCTACAAAACCTTCTGTCCTCAAAAAGCTGAAAATGAAGAAGAATTTCACATTCCAAAATGAAAATGACCCAAAGCTCAAATCAAAATCAACAAAGACATGGCTTCAGAAAAGGAAAATCAAAGTCCTGGAATGGCCCAGTCTGAGCTCAGACATCAATCCCATCATGGAAAATAGCCTTGCAATTTGAAGGAACTTCAGAGTGGGATAAAGTCCCAAAGATCAGATGTGTGAAATTAATCAAGACTTATTCACAAAGACTTGATGCTGTAATAAAGGCAAAATTTGCTTCCACAATGTATTAGTTGGAAGGGGTGTTCAGACATGCGATCAGTCTGTGGTAGGTATTTTATTTAAAATATTCCAATAATTAATCTTTTTTCTCTGGGTTCGGATAAGCGGTAGAAAATTAATGGATTATTCCATAAAGATGCAACAAGTATGGCATTTATGTTGTTATTTCTGTTTTTATATTTAAAAAGCTGCACTCGTGAGGGTGTGTAGTCCACTGTGTGAGTGTGTGTGTGTGTGTGTGTGTGCGTGTGTGTGTGTGTGTGTGTGTGTTGTTTATACAGTGTCACTTAAAAGGTTTTGTGAAACCTTTAGATATTTCTCTATTTCTGCATAAATATGACCCAAAAGATCAGCAAATTTTTACACAAGTCTTAAAACAGACAAAGTGAATAAAATCAAACAAATCAGAAAAATATATTATACTTGGTAATTTTATTTATTCAAGATGTTCCAATATTATATATCTGTGAGAGGCAAAAGTATGTGAACCTCTAACATTAGTATCAAATTTTATGGTCAAATTAGAGTCTATTTGTTTTCAAATAATTATCACAATCAGGTGTCTGTGAGTGCCCTGTTTTACTTAAATAACAGGGATATATCAAGTCTGATATTCACAATGTGTTTTTATGGAAGTGGATCATGACACAAACTAGAGAAATTTCTGAGGACTTAAAAAATAAAGTTATTGTTGCTCATTGGGCTGGAGGTTACAAAAGGTTACAAAAACATCCCTAAAGAGTTTGGACTCCACATATATAGGCAGATAGATTCTGTACAAATGGAGGAAATTTTAGACCATTGCTACTCTCCCCAGAAGACATGCAATAGTCTGTTAGGTCAGAAAGGAACCCAGGTTAACTTCTAATTAACTAAAGGCCTCTCTTTCTTTGGCTAATGTTAATTGCAAAGAGAAAGCCACTACTCTCCAACAGTCCTGCCCATGAAGTTTGCTAAAGATCATGTGGACAATCCAGGGGACTATTGGAAAAATAATTTGCAGACGAATAAGACCAACTAGGGGCATGGTGGCTTAGTGGTTAGCACGTATACCTCCAGGGTTGGGGGTTCGATTCCCGCCTCCGCCATGTGTATGTGGAGTTTGCATGTTCTCCCCATGCCTCGGGGGTTTCCTCCGGGTAGGGGAGAGTGGGATAAGATGACCCAGTGGATAAGTTGACCCACCCTCTGTTTCTAGGGAACTGTGCAAATTTGGTGTCATTTGACCATACATTCTGAAGGACTCCATAATTTATAATTTGTTGTGAAGAGGAGAAGCACATGAGACAAGAGATAAGTTGTTTTTTTCCACAAAAACACTTATTTGCTTGTTAAAGTTAATTTTCTGCATTGCAGGTATACTAGCTGTTGTGCCAAAGCAAATTTATCTACGTCTAAAGTTGTGTATGGTACATGTTGGTGATTTGTCAACATATAAAACCATGTGAATCATTAAGCTAAAGGTTAGCCTGAATTGCTAAGCTAGGCCGTTTTTACCAAAATGGTGGCTATGGGGCAAAGTGAGCCAGATGATGTGGGGTAAATTGAACCAGTGGTTGGATCAATGAAGACACCTTTGCGGAGTTCCTTGAACATCTGGATACCAAGTGCTCCTCTGACCATCCCATACTGCTACTCCTTGATAACCATGAGGCCCATATTTCACTGAGGGCACTGGATTTAGCAAAGAGAAAAAGGATTGTTATGCTCACAATTCCAACCCACACATCTCATCGCCTGCAGCTTCTGGACAAGAGTGTCTATGGTCCATTCAAGACCTATTACAACAGAGCTCTTGATGGTTGGATGAGATCTTACCCAGGCAAAACAGCCAGCATATACCACATCCCTGTATGTGCGAACGAGGCTTTCATGTCAGCAATGACACCATGGAATATCTGTTCTGGATTCAGGTCCACAAGGATTTTTCCTTACAACAGAGATATTTTCTCTGTTGCAGAGTTTGAACCATCCATGGTGTCAGACAAACCAAACCCTGATGTGCTGGTGCTTCACTTCTGAAGAGGATCAACCCATGGCTTCAACCTCCACCTCTGCTGAGTTGCCTTCACAGGCATGTTCTTCAACATGTGGGGTAAATTCACTCCTCACCTCCCCTGGATATGTGTCTCCCACTGAAATTCTACCCTTTCCCAAAAGTCAGCAGCCTAGTTACCATTATATTGGCTGTGTTGAAAGCCTTGAGGGCAATGAAGTTAAAATTGTGAAACTGTTGAACACACTGATGGGACGTTCTTTCTGCCAAACGCGTTCATGTGTGTGTGTATATGTGTGTGATTGGACATGGCTTGATAGCATAAGAAATGCAGCATATAACCATATTTCTTGTTCCTGAAAGCTATGCTACCTTCACTTAACAGAAATGTTTAAATCTATTGTTCACCAATACAAAAAATAAAAGATTAAAGGTAAAATTCAACTTTAATTGGTTTGTTTTATGTTGTTTGAGGTAGCTTTAATAACTAACATTGTTTGGAAAGGTAAGTGTATTGTTAAATGACTTTTTAAAAAAAAGTTTTTTGTATTATACTTGCATAAAATAGAATGGTCAATTTATCCCCGAATGGCTCAGTTTACCCACTGACTGGTATCAACTTACCCCTAGCCTGGGGTAAGTTGAGTCACATGAACACTTTTTTTTCTGAGGTCATATTTTCAAGGCTCTATGTCATAGGTGCATTCTTATATTTTCAGTTGATAGGGAACATCACAAATTAACATTCATTGTACTTCATTGTACTTCTGTCTAAATTTCCCTTGCCTGGAGATCCACATAAGTAAAAACTGGCTCATCTTACCCCACTCTCCCCTATTCCGGTTTCCTCCCCCAGTCCAAAGACATGCATGGTAGGTTGATTGGCATCTCTGGAAAATTGTCCGTAGTGTGTGATTGCGTGAGTGAATGAGTGTGTGTGTGCCCTGCGATGGGTTGGCACTCCGTCCAGGGTGTATCCTGCCTTGATGCCCGATGACGCCTGAGATAGTTCCCCCGAGGTTGTTCGGATAAGCGGTAGAAAATGAGTGAGAGTGAGTAAGACCAACTTAAAATATTTTGGCTTTAGTGGGATATCTGTATGCATGTGTGTGTGTGTGTGTTTATATATACACATATATATATATTTAAATGTGTATATACATATATATTATATTTGTATGTGTGTATGTATTTATATAATGTATGTGTGTATGTATTTGTGTGTATATACAATGTGAAAAAGTGTTGGCCCCCTTCCTGATTTTTTTTTTTTTGCATGTTTGTCACACTTTAATGTTTCAGATCATCAAATTAATCTAAATATTAGTCAAAGATAACACAAGTAAACACAACATGTAGCTTTGAAATGAAGGTTTTTATTATTAAGGGAAAACAAAATCCAAACCCACATGTTAACATAACTTAACTGTGGTTTATCACACCTGAGTTCAATTTCTCTAGCCACACCCAGGCCTGATTATTGCCACACCAGTTCACAATCAAGAACTCTCTTAAATAAGACCTGACTGACAAAGTGAAGTAGACCAAAAGATCCTCAAAATCTACACATCATGCCGAGATCCAAAGGAATTCAGAAACAAATGAGAGAGAAATAATTGAGCTCTATCAGTCTGGAAAAGTTTATAAAGCCATTTCTAAAGCTTTGGGACTCCAGCGAACCACAGTGAGAGCCATTATTCAGAAATGGTGAAAATATGAGTGGCCAACCGACCAAAATTACCCCAAGAGTGCAGCGACGACTCTCCTCCAAGGTGTCACAAAAGACCCCACAATGGCATCCAAAGAACTGCAGGCCTTAATTGCCTCAGTTAAGGTCAGTGTTCCTGTTCATTAAAGTGTGACAAAATCAGGAAGTGGGCAAATACTTTTTCACACCACTGTGTGTATGTATGTACTGTATACATGTATCGATAGATAGATAGATAGATAGATAGATAGATAGTGCCCATATAAATCTTTTTTGAGTACTGAACTTTTTCACATTTTGACACATTACAACCACAAACAAAAATGTATTTTATTAGGATTTTATGTGATAGACCAACACAAAGTGGCACATAATTGTGAAGTGGAAGGAAAATGATATGGTGTCAATTATTTTTTACAAATAAATATCTGAAAAGTGTGGAGTGCATTTGTATTCAGCCCCACTGAGTTGTAGAACCACTTTTCACTGCAATTACAGCTGCAAGTCTTTTGGGGTATGTCTCTACCAGCTTTGCACATTGGTGACAGTGGATTTTTTGTCCATTGTTCTTTGCAAAATAGCTCAAGCTCTCACAGATTCTCGCCACAGATTCTCAATTGGATTTAGGTCTGACTTTGACAGGGCCAGTCTAACACATGAATATTCTTTCATCTAAACCACTCCATTGTAGCTCTGCCTGTATGTTTAGGGTCATTGTCATGCTGGAAGGTGAACCTCTGCCCCAGTCTCAAGTCTTTTGCAGACTATAACAGCTTTTCATCAAAGATTGCCCTGTAATTTGGATCCATCCATCTTCCCATCAACTCGGACCAACTTCCCTGTCCCTGCTGAAGTAAAGCATCCCCACAACATGATGCTGCCATGTTTCACGGTGGGGATGGTGCTGTGCAGTGTTAGGTTTCTGCCACACGTTACGTTTTGAATTTTGGCCAAAAGGTTCAATTTTGGTCTCATCTGACCAGAGCACCTTCTTCCACATGCTTGCTGTGTACCCCACATGGCTTGTTGCAAACTGCATATGGGATATCTTATGGCTTTCTTTCAGCAATGGCTTTCTTCTTGCCACTCTTCCATAAAGAACAGATTTGTGGAGTGCACGACTAATAGTTGTCCTGTGGACAGATTCTCCCACCTGAGCTGTGAGCTGGTCTCTGCAGCTCCTCCAGAGTTACCATGGGCCTCTTCTCTGCTTCTCTGATTAATGCTCTCCTTGGGCGGCCTGTCAGTTTAGGTGGACGGCCATGTCTTGGTAGGCTTGCAGTTGTGCCATACTCTTTCCATTTCCGGATGATGGATTGTAAAGTGCTCCATGAGATGTTCAAGGCTTGGAATATTAATTTATAATCTAACCCTGCTATAAACTTCTCCACAACTTTATACCTGACCTGTCTGGTATGTTCTTTGGTCTTCATGATGCTGTTTGTTTACTAATGTTCTCTAACACACTTCTGAGGGCTTCACAGAACAGCTGTATTTATACTGAGATTAAATTACACACAGGTGGACTCTATTTACTAAGTAGGTGACTTCTGAAGGCAGTTGGTTACAGTGGATTTTAGTTAGGGGTATCAGAGTAAAGGGGGCTGAATACAAATGCACACCACACTTTTCAGATATTTATTTGTAAAAAGAAATTCGGTCTATTTCATAAAATCCCAATAAAATAAATTTTTCTTTGGTTGTAACATGTCAAAATGTGGAAAAGTTCAGTGGGTATGAATACTTTTGCAAGGCAGTGTGTGTGTGTGTGTGTGTGTGTGTGTGTGTGTGTGTGTGTATACACACACACACACGCGTATCACACTTATCTGGTTGACCTCCACCCCATTGAACACATTTGGAATGAAGATTGTGAGCCAGGTCTTCTTGTCCAACATCGGTGCCTGACCTCAAAAATTTAATATTATATTGTACTTCCAGTATTTTAGAGTGAGAGCGATCACACCATCTCCCCATTCAAACCTGAGACCTTGTAATACTAACGAGTCACATGGCAGTGTGGAGAAAAAATGGCAAATTCGGCCCATTTTGGACATTTTCACTTTGGGGTGTACTCACTTTTTGTGGCCAGCGGTTTAGACATTAATGGCTGTGTGTTGAGTTATTTTGAGAGGACAGCAAATTTACACTGTTATACAAGCTGTACACTCACTACTTTACATTGTACTGAAGTGTCATTTCTTCACTGTTATCACATGAAAAGATATAATAACATATTTACAAAAATGTGAGGTGTGTACCCACTTCTGTAGATACTTTGTATATATAGTGCTATATGCAATATGTAATTAATGTTTTAAAGTCAAATATCATTATTTAAACTCAACTTTTATTTCTATTTTGACCCACCTGTAATCCCTTACATTTTGTCTCTCACAGAGAATTACTGGAACAAGTAGCAGCATTTGAGAAGACTGATTTTAAAACAAACATCAAGGTTGGTGTCTTTGAGATTATAGTTTCAAATAGCCTTCTCAGGCGTCATATATTTAGCAAGTTAACATGATACCTGTGACTTCTGCCACTCTCTCTGTTATGCTTGGTGCTGCTCATAAACCAGGTTGTGTGCTCAATGGTGCAGGTGTAGAAGTTCCTAAGCACTTTTGTGTGCAGTCTGAAGTCCTTCAAATGTCTGAGATGGTATAGACTCTGTCGGGCCTTCTTCACCATTGTGACCTCACCTTGGAGCCACAAATTGTCCCTAGTGTGTGATTGCGTGAATGAATGAGTGTGTGTGTGCCCTGCGATGGGTTGGCACTCCGTCCAGGGTGTATCCTGCCTTGATGCCCAATGATGCCTGAGATAGGCACAGGCTCCCCGTGACCCGAGTTAGTTTGGATAAGCGGTAGAAGATGAATGAATGATTGATTGTTACAGACCTGATATCATTTAACTTAATTAGTTGCTAGATGTTCTCCCAGCTGAATCCTTTCAGAATTTCTTGCTTATTTAGCCATTTATTGCCCCCATGCCAACTTTTTTGAGACCCGTAGCAGGCATCAGAATTGAAATGGATAACAGTGTAAATTTCTCCATTTAATTTGTTATCCACGTTCTATTGTGAAAATAAATATTGGCTCATGTGATTTGAAAGTCCTTTAGTTTTAGTTTTGTTCATATTTAAATAACTTCCCAACTTTTTCTGAATTTGGGTTGTAGTTTGCTTTAATACAATTAAAGAAAAAAGGCATAAAATGGGAATTTGTGAGCTCACGTCAAGTCAAGAAGCTTTTATTGTCATTTCAACCATATATAGGTGGAGGGTGAAGAGTGTGTGTGTGAGGGGTGTGTGGGGTCATCCACAATGCTGTTGGCTTTGCAGATGCAGCATGTGGTGTAAATGTCCATGATAGAAGGAACAGAGACTCCAGTGATCTTCTTAGCTCTCTTAGATCACTATCTGCTGAAATGTCTTGTGATTTGAGATGGTGCAATTCCCATACCAGACAGTGTTGCAGCTGCTCAGGATGCTCTCAATGGTCCCTCTGAAAAACATAGTCAGGATGGGGGGATGGAGATGGGCTTTCCTCAGCTTTTTTAAGAAGTAGAGATGCTGCTGGGCTTTCTTGATAATGGAGCTGGTGTTGAGTGAACAGGTGAAGTTCTCTGCTAGATGAACACCAAGAAATTTGGTGCTCTTGATTGGTCTCTCTCCACTGAACATTGACAAATCCTTTGTAGAGATCATGTGAAGAGCTCTGTGCTCTTCTAAAGTCTTCTAAAGTCAAAATCCATCTCCTTTTTTTTTTTTTTTAATCAACATTCAGTTGTTGGCTCTACACCTGGACGTTAGCTGTTTCACATTTTCTGTGTATACTGACTCCTTGTTCTTGCTGATGAGACCCACCACGGTCATGTCATCTGCGAACTTAATGATATGGTTCGAACTGTGCATTGCTACACAATCGTGAGTCAGCAAGGTGAACAGCAGTGGGCTGAGCACGCAGCCCTGAGGGGCTCCAGTGCTCAGTGTAATGGTGCTGGAGATGCTGTTCTCGATCCTGACTGAGTTCTCCCAAGTCCAGGATCTAGTTGCAGAGTTAGGCGTTCAGTCCTAGCAGGCTCAGCCTCTCTTCAACTGAAGTCTGTGACCTTCCAATGTAAGGGTCTTTATTGTCCAGGTGGGTGAGGGCTAAATGACGGGCCGTGGCAATGGCATCGTCTGTAAAGCGGTTTGGACAATACGCAAACTGCAGGGGGTCCAGTGAGGGTGGTAACTGGGTCTTGATGTGACTCATGACGAACTTCTCAAAGCATTTCTTTACAATGGGTCTAAGTGGAATTGATAGTTATTGAGGCAGGACACTGTAGACTTCTTTGGCACAGGGACGATGGTTGTCTTGAGGCACATAGGAACAACATTGCTGCTCAGGGAAATGTTGAAGATGTCAGTGAAGACATCTGCTAGCTGATCCACACATTCCCTGAGCACCCTGCCAGGAATGTTGTCTGGTCCAGCAGCCTTCCGTGGGTTAACTCTGCAATGAGTTCTCCTTAAGTTGGCCGTGGATAGACAGAGTACCTGATCGTTGCGGGAGGGATCGTTGCCGCTACGTTGTTCTGTACTTCAAACCTAGTATTGAAGTAGTTCAGCGCATCTGGGTGGGAGGCGTCACTATCACAGGCAGGTGAAGCTGTTTTGTAGTTTCTGATTGCCTGTATGCCCTGCCACATGTGGATTGTCTGGGCATGTGCACACATTGCTTCTCTGATGGTTCGGGACAGTTTGGCCCTTGCTGTTCTTAGAGCCAGCCTGTCTCCTGCTCTGAAGGCTAGGTCTCTATTCTCCAGCAGCGCACGCACTTTAGCAGTCATCTATGGCTTCTGGTTGGAGCGTGTGGTGATGGCTTGCCAATGTGGTGATGGCTTGCCAATGCAGCCAATGGGATGCACTTGCCAATGTAGCTGATCACTGATGCTGTGTGCTCAGTCAGTGCATTCAAAGCAGTTCTAAAGAGCAGAGCTGGCTCCTGCTGACCAGGTTTTCACCTGCTTCAGAACTAGTTTATAGAATCTGACGAATGTTCTGTATGCTGGAATTAGCATAACAGAGAGAGCCCAATATTCACAGTTCCACCATCAATAAAATATGTGGTGATCAGGGTTTCCCGCAGAAAAGTTGTTAGTTAAGGCGGTAGGGTTCGGCGGGTGGGTGGGGCCCGGGGGCGCCAGTCGGCGCTTCTTTGTGAGATTCTGACCACAGACTCTGTACTACATTTAACAATTATTTATTTACCACTATATATAAAATTTAAATAGCATATAATAAATATGAAAGTGCAAAACAACATTAAAAATTTTGCGGACACGCATTTTATCAACTGGCTAGTTATCCTCCAGACAGTGACGGACCACGTCTGTCTCTCATTTCGGCTGTGTCACGGCCTTTTGACGGCCTTTCTGCTGCAAAATTTTTTTTTTTTTTTTTGGGCAACCTAGTTAATGTGGTAGGGTTTCCCAGCTTAGGCGGGCCGCCCGAACTGCAAAGTGCTGCGGGAAACTCTGGGTGATGGAATGATCGATTAGATCATATACTTTTGTTATAACACTTCATGATTTTATAACATGTAGTAATTGACCGAATTATTGTCATTAAGCTTCCATTTATCTTTGAAATGAAAGTTAATTAAGTATACTAATGACATTCAAAGAGGTGCACAAAATATTTCATATGAACAATACAATTATCTCCCAATTTTAAGCAAGACAATTAGTAGAATGTGCTTCTAGATAGACTAGGCACATACTAAACTATACATACCACAGGGTTCAACTCGGGTGTTCTTTTTAAGGTAAATCAAGAAACTGGCAAACTCAAGTTAGCCCCATTAAATGAGGGAGGAGTGTCAGAGCTGCTCAACAAGGTAAAGTGATTTTCCTCCTCTTAATACAAAAAGAATCTAATATTTAATTTAACACTCATTTTTATTAAATTGCTTCTGTATGCTGTTGAAATTCATATGAATTTGATTCTGTGTTGATTATGGTTCCTGGTTTGTTTACCAGGAAATCTCCAGACTACAAGAGGAGAATGATAAACTGAAAGCTAGGCTCAGAACATTGGAATGCCAGGTAAGGCAATTGAAGTGAGCATTTCTGAATTTAAAGATGCTTTGGGAAATGTTTTGCTGAGATACTGTGTGGCCTGGAATTCATGTGAACGTTACTTTGACAAGTCCACCAACCTAAACATTGTTGCAGAACAAGAACAAGCAGTGGCAATAACCTTGTTTAAAAAATTGTTCTGACTTTTTTATAATTGGTGGTGTGGCTATGTTCAAAATGAACCAGTCACACTCAGTCTCATGTTCAGGTCTTTCAGGTCTGATCACTACAGGGCTTTCTTCACATCTTGGTTTTGTCTGACTTATACAGCCATCGTCCACAAAGAATTATAAAGCATTCAATGCTTCTCACTTTTTGAAAGGTATTGATCAAGAGAAGAGTATAGAAACATTTCCTAACCATTAGACATACCATGAAACACCTTAAAAACAATCAACAAATTGCGAAAGTGGAGCAACATAGTGAGATCACCAAGAACATGATGTCCCTACAAAATTTATGAAAGGGCATAACAAAGACTTACCAGGCATTATTGAAGGAGCTGCAGTAATATCTGAAAAGAATTGATTATTCTGTTTATGTGACAGCATTCTCTCATATTTTTTCCTGTCTTTCACTTACAAAAACATGCAAGTAAGTAAATCACTCAGACTGTGTGGCAAAATGAGTTATCTGATTAGACAAGTTTAAAAAGAATACCAATTTTGTAATTCCAAAAGATATGTTTGCTGCAAAAAAAAGTAAACCATACCCATAGTGCAACACAGTGTAGAAGCAACATGCTTTTATCAAGGTGGAAGGAATCATGAATAACTATATTTACAAGTCAATTTTAATACATAGCCTTCAGGTGTCTGCTAGTAAGATAAGAATAAAAAGGAATTCAACTTCAACATGTATATTATGCATGATTAAAGCAAGCATCCAATTGATCCTTTTATTAAGTTAATGCTTATATTATGATGTAGTTATTGTTATACATATATACATGTGTAACTTTATTTTTGGAGAAAGGAAAATACTGAAAAGGAAGTTGTCAGAAAGCTTTTATTGTCATTTCAACCATATATAGCTGACACAGTACACAGTTAAAATTAACCAACGTTTCTCAAGGACCATGGTGCAACAACAAATAACATAAAGCTACATAAAACAAGGTAAAAAACAACATACAGCTAAGGACTTGAGTCCTAGCCACATAAAGTGCAAACAGACAATACAAAACAATACAAGATAAATACACAAAGATATTTCACTATTAAAACCTTATAACATCCCTGAAACATGGTGGTAGTAACGTGCTTTATGTCTATATTGCTGTATTTGGTTCAGGAAAGCTTACCATCATGGATAGAACAATGGATTCAAAATTATAATTGTTCAGAAGTGGCAAGAGAGGACACCTGGGTCTTTGATCTTGTGCAAAGGTAAACTTTCTGAGGTATGTGAGAGAATTGGAAGAGCCAGGGTCATCTCCACATTGGACAACTGCAAGGGTTACTGGCAGGTTCCACAGGAGAAAAGGTTGATAGAATACACTCTATCCAGGAACCCCAAGGTCTGGTCTTGTTAAATTCAATCCAATTTTATTTGCATAGCACATTTTAACAATGGATATTGTCTAAAAATCAGCTTTACAGAAATATAGAAATTTAGAATAGAAATTACAAAGTTTTAACTTTATTGTAAATTTATCCATAATGAGCATGTCTAAGACAAGGGTTTAAAGGAAAAACTCCTAGATGTTATTCAAGATTCAACTTTGAAAGGAACCAGCATCAACAGGGTACTCATTATCTATGCACAGATAATGTACATTGTGTGCAAAGTGCAGGCAGGGTCCTGGCAAGACTAGCTGTGACAGCATATCTAAAAGGGAGAGCTAGATGGTGACAAACATCCGGGCTTCCTTGGACTGTCCACCCACTTTACCATCAGCAAACCTAAGCAAGCCGCACAATACCATTCAGTGCTTTATAGGTCAGTAGAAGTGTGTAGTTCAAAATTTGTCTAGGAGCCATTGCAGTCTGATGAATAAGAGTGAAATTTTCTGGTTCTATTTAGGACTCTTAACTGGAGATTGCTTATGCACCTACTGGAACATCCAGCCAATGAAGAATTACAACAATCCAACCTATGGATAACAAAAGCATGAGCATGTATTTTTCATTCAAGTATTAACATTATATTTTGTATTTTAGCAATATTTCTCAGATAAAAGAAGGTGACCATCCAGAGTTACTTTGTAATCAGAAACCTTACTGCGTTTGGAGCTTCTACAAGCATTTCTGCCTATTCAGCTGATGTCTCTTATCTGGCTTTGTTGACACATCAGTATAATAGTGGAAGCTAATATGTTCATGCATAATTCTACCAAGAAATAGCATACATTGGGGCAAAAAAGTATTTAGTCAGCCACCAATTTTGCAATTTCTCCCACTTAAAATGATGACAGAGGCCTGTAATTTTCATCATAGCTACACTTCAACTATGAGAGACAGATGAGAAAAAAAATCCATAAAATCACATTGTTTGATTTTTAAAGTATTTATTTGCAAATTATGCTGTAAAATAAGTATTTGATCAATAGCAAAAGTTCTTCTCAATACTTTGTAATATACCCTTTGTTGACAATGACAGAGGCCAAACGTTTTCTGTAAGTCCCCACAAGGTTTTTACATACTGTTGCTGGTAGTTTGGCCCATTCCTCCATGCAGATCTCCTCTAGAGCAGTGATGTTTTGGGGCTGTCGCTGGGCAACATGGATTTTCAACTCCCTCCAAAGATTTTCTATGGGGTTGAGATCTGGAGACTAGCTAGGCCACTCCAGGACCTTGAAATGCTTCTTACGAAGCCACTCCTGTGTTGCCCGGGTGGTGTGTTTGGGATCATTGTCATGCTGAAAGATGAAAGATTCACTCAAAATCTCACAATACATGGCCCCATTCATTCTTTCCTTTACACAGATCAGTCGTCCTGGTCCCTTTGCAGAAAAACAGCCCCAAAGCTTGATGTTTCCACCCCCATGCTTCACAGTAGGTATGGTGTTCTTTGGATGCAATTCAGCATTCTTTCTCCTCCAAACACAAGAAGTTGAATTTTTACCAAAAAGTTCTATTTTGGTTTCATCTGACCATATGACATTCTCCCAATCTTCTTCTGGATCATCCAAATGCTCTCTAGCAAACTTCAGACGGGCCCAGACATGTACTGACTTAAGCAGGGAGACACGTCTGGCACTGCAGGATTTGAGTCCCTGGTGGCGTAGTGTTTTACTGATGGTAGCCTTTGTTACTTTGGTCCCAGCTCTCTGCAGGTCATTCACTAGGCCCCCCCCCCGTGTGGTTCTGGGATTTTTGCTCACTGTTCTTGTGATCATTTTGACCCCACGGGGTGAGATCTTGTGTGGAGCCCCAGATCGAGTGAGATTATCAGTGGTCTTGTATGTCTTCAATTTTCTAATAATTGCTCCCACAGTTGATTTCTTCAATCCAAGCTGCTTACCTATTGCAGATTCAGTCTTCCCAGCCTGGTGCAGGTCTACAATTTTTTTCTGGTGTCCTTTGACAGCTCTTTGGTCTTGGCCATAGTGGAGTTTGGAGTCTGACTGTTTGAGGTTGTGGACAGGTGTCTTTTATACTGATAATGAATTTAAACAGGTGCCATTAATACAGGTAACGAGTGGAGGCCTCTTACAGAAGAAGTTACAGGTCTGTGAGAGCCAGAAATCTTGCTTTTTTTGTAGGTGACTAAATACTTATTTTACGGAGGAATTTACCAATTAATTCATTAAAAATCCTACAATGTGATTTCCTGGATTTATTACCCCATTCTTTCTCTCATAGTTAAATGCATTGGCGTAAATCCCGGGGGGATGGAGGGGACATGTCCCCCCCATCCGAGGATTGTCCCAAAAAAATTATTTAAAAAATATCGCACTCTCTATTGTGAAATATATATGTATGTATACCTAAATAATTGTGTAAGTAGAAAAAAAAACAAATGCAAAAAATGCACTTAGAAACAGTTGCGTTTCCCCTCCCCTTCCTCACAGTTATTTGACCCACTGCCTGCTTTCCCAGTTCATCTCACCTACTCTGCACACACGAGTCAGGTGTGTGGCTGCAGCTCAATTAATGTTGAACTCCATTAAGTAGGGGATTTTATTCACTTTAAATAAAGCGATTCTCTTTAATGTAGTTGTTGTAGACTCATTTATAAATTAGTTGCGGCAAAAATGCTGATTACCGATGTAATTTTCCATGAATCTGCTATATTAGCGATTAAAATATTACTTATCTAGTTAACGTTAGCTTGTTTACAATAGCTTGTTGCATAGTGCACTGCAACTAACATGCCAAAGCCTTTTTGTTGTTTTTATGCATAGAGCAGTTACTGTAAATTGATTTAATAATTGATTTTGTTACAAAACATTACTTATTTTATATATATTTTTCACAATAACAGTCATGTTTATATTTTATTGTATGTTGATGGCTTAACTGTAAACAACACAAACAATGCAATAAATAAATAAATATAATAATAAATTTATAATAAATAAATAGTTTTGAAGAAAAATCTGCTTTATCATTGAACCTGAGAAAAACTTTGAAAATAACCATAATGATGCAGTCTCCATGCTATAATAATGATAAAAGCAAAGTTTTTCACTGTGGGGACATATCTTTATAAGTACAATTAGACTGTATTATTTGTGTCCCCCTTCAAAAATTGCTTGAATGGGTACCTATGATGAAAATTACAGGCCTCTCTCATTTTTTAAGTGGGAGAACTTGCACAATTGGTGGCTGAATAAATACTTTTTTGGAGACAAGCAGTGGGGCTAAAACAGAACTTCATGGAAAGCTATGGGTTTCAGTATGGGTGGCAGTGGTGTCTTGATGTGCCTCATGACAGGCCTCTTGAAGCACTTCATGATGATGGGTGTGAGTGCATTGGAACAACAGTCATTGAGGCATGACACTGAAGTCTTATTTGGCATGGGGATGATGGTAGTGGTCTTAACATTTTGGAATAACTGCAATGCTCAGGGCAATATCTTCAATATCATCTTCAATGTCAAAGGCACCTTCAGAGACAAAGACAACTTCAATGTCACTGAAGGCATCTGCTATCTGGCATAGCAGCTTTTTGTGGGGTAACTCCCTGTAGAGTTACCCACTGTAATGTCACTGTAATGCCATTCTGTGCCAAGCATACAAATTGTTCAGCACTGTAGGAAGAGAGGCATCTCTGTCACAGCCAGGTGAAGTTGCCCTGTAGTTGGTGATAGCCTGGATGTCCTGCCACATGTGCCGGCTGTTGCTGCTGTCTCTGAAGTGCTTGTGGATCCTCTGGGTGTGTGCATGCTTTGTCTGATGGCTTAGGACCATTTGGTCCTTGCTGTTCTTAGGGCCACTTTGTCACCATTTCTGAAGTGTAGTTTCTGGTCTTCAGCAGCACACACAGCTTTATTGTCATCCACGGTTTCGGTGGTGGAGATGGTCATGTCATTGATGCACTTGCAGATGTAGCCTGTCACTGATGCTGTGTACTTTTTCCAAATTGGTGGAATTGCCTTTAGGTACAGCCTTCCTATACAATTTGCCGTCAGTGCACTCAAAACAGACCTGATGCTGGAATTGGCATAATGTGGTCAAAGTAGCTGAAGTAGAGGTGTAGACCTTCATACAGTAAAGCTGTAAAGTTCCCTTGATATGCACATTACATTTTCTGGAATTATATTGATCATTTAAGGAATGAGATTGTATATATCGGTCAAAGGTGTTTGAGCTCGCTGCCTGAAGAGGTAAATTATGTATAATTTAATATTTTACATAAAATTGTGTTTAACTGCCTCTGCTGTTTTGTAGGCCATGAGTGCCCTAGATGAGAAATGTGAGGCTGAGAGGACTCTAAATGATCTTCAGAAAATTCATGGAGATCAGCAGGTATGTCTGTATCCAACCTAAGATCTGTTTCCCTTCCCTTTGTATCGTTGCTTCTTAGAGTAAACTATTGTAATTAGGTGAGATAGTTTGGGTTTTACTGGAATGTTTGAATTCATCTGCAGCGTGGACCTGTCCAAATCGTCTGTTTTCTCTTTTTTTTTATTGCCCTGTTTGTTTCTGTATTTTGGTTTGCTAAAGCTTTACAGACATCTCATCAAATACAGATTTTGGCAGACAAAAATTAGATTGCCAAAATCTAAAAAACTGAACTAAAAAAAAATAAAAACTTAAATAATAAAAAATAAAAAATAAAACCGAACTAATTTTATGAAGGCTTATTCTGGTTGTACAGCACTCCATGCATGCTCAGGAGATCTCTAAACTGGAGGGCACTGTGGCAGCCATGCAGATCAATTTTGAGAAGACACTCAGTGCTAGTTCTGCATCACAGAAGGAGCTACAGGACAGCCTGGTGTCAGCGAAACATGAGCTGCTCCGTGTTCAAGATCAGCTCACCCTCGCTGAGAAGGTATACTGAACACTTCTTAGGTTCAATGCACATTTAGTATTGCAATATTGCACATTTAACTTACATCGATATTCTTTAGCATTGTCAGCATTTCTATTATTGTCATGCATAATTAATAATAGATTTAACTGCTTTTTTTAGTCTTTTGGTGAAATTGTAAATATCAAACCAATAATAAACTTTTCTGCTGCACATTGGTCGTTCAGTGACTCGTTCAAACTTCGGGCATATAAAATGAAACCATATAAATATATTTCAATCACTCACAATAACATTAGAATACAATGAATATTGTTGAATATCATAATTTATGAAAGTTGTTACACACTGAAATTATAATTTAATATAGTTCTGTATAACTGTAAAACTGTAAAAACCAAAATGTTTTTCAAGTCCCTTTGTTAATGGTCATTTGTGATATTCCGTAGCTTTCCTAATAAAGTAATTATTTTTGCATTAATTTCTACCCTGTCTTGTAATAAAAAAGCTTATTTTGTGACAAAGACTATTTAATAGCAGTGAATATAATCAACAACATTTTAAGATTCATAGTTTTATCGTGTCCTGTTTTTTGCTTTTAAAAAACCACAGCTTTTTTCCCAAACTTCTGATTTCCCAATGGACTCTACATTCATGCATCAAAGAGAGTACTTACAGCCCTACTATAATAATCAATTAACATTGTGCACCTGTAATTCTCATAAATTGTATACCTTTGGGCATAAAAAGAAACCACCCTTCACTGATCACTGTCATCATCATGACTTATTGGTTTTTGAGCCAACATCAGTGCTTTTCGTAGAATTTGCATGTTGAGAAACATGAACACAGGTCATATCCACTGTTACATGCAGCTCTCAAAATTAGTAAATTCACCTAAAAATAATTTTGGTATAAGGATTGATAAGGACTGTCTAGACTACTGTTTTTAACATGATCATATTCCTTCATTTCATTTTATTTTGAGTTTGCATAGGTTACAGCAGGGTCATTTTCATAGACATTTTGAACATATTCTGTTCCATTCATCACATACATATTTAAACAAATTTTAAGACTACCACGGAATCTGACAAATTACTAGGCGGTGTATTATTAGGGGGTGCCCACCTGCCCACTCCCTAGTAGCATAGAAGAACCAGAAACCAGGCAGGAAATTCACAACTGACTCTTCACTCCATGGAGACAACCTTTTTCAGCTCCTTCTTTCTGGCAGGCGCTACAGATCTTTGTTTACCAAAACTGCCAGACACAGGAATAGTTTCTTTCCCCAGGCAATCGTCCTGATTAAAAACTCACCATAATTATATTCTCTGCTTCATATCTATAAGTACTGCTTTATCAGAACTGTCAGTCATCACATCATCCGTACATGTTACACACAATACTATAGTATATACTGTATATAGTAACACTATAATTAAATTTATAGTGTATGTATAATTACACTATAGTTATTGATCTTTTTAATAAATGTAAACTTTGTATGTAAAAGTTTACAAAATGTAAAAGTTACTGATCTTATTAATAAATAAGAATTTAAATCATCATGATTTTAAACTGTATTACTTTGACATAAAAATATGGTTTTGTTAAAATACCTTTTCTGTGTCTTTATATAGGAACTAGATAAGAAGTTTCAACAAACAGCTGCATATCAGAACATGAAAGAGATTCTGAATAAGAAGAATGACCAGATTAAGGAGCTCAGGAAAAGACTACAAAGGTCAGGCCTATTTTAATATATAAAATGTATCTAAACAATCAGTTTGCCTATGTAAACAGTTCTCTTTAAAATATTGGAACAGCAAGGCCAATGCAGGAGATGAGGGTGGTGAGAAAAAGAAAAATGGCAAGTCTAATATATTGTTTGATTTTTTTTTTTTTGATTGAGTTCACTTTGTCTGCTTTTGGGACTCTGATGTTTTTGGGTCCTATTTATGCAGAAATATGGAACTTTCTAAAGGGTTCACAATCTTTCAAGCGACATTATATACTACATGCTGTATGGTAATGACATACAGTGCCTTGCAAAAGAATTCATACCCACTGAACTTTTCCACATTTTGACCTGTTACAACCACAAAGAAAAATGTATTTTATTGGGATTTTATGAAATAGACCGAAAGAAAGTGGCACATAATTGTGAAGTGGAATGAATATTATAAATGGTGTCCAAATATTTTTTACAAATAAATATCTGAAAAGTGTGGTGTGCATTTGTATTCATCCCCCTTTACTCTGATACCCCTAACCAAAATCCAGTGAAACCAACTGCCTTCAGAAGTCACCTACTTAGTAAATAGAGTGCACCTGTGTGTAATTTAATCACTGTATTTATACTGTGATTAAATTTAATTTATAAATATTAATATTATAAATATTAATTTATAACCTAACCCTGCTTTAAGTTATAAATTAATATCCCATGCCTTGAACATCTCACAGAGCACTGTATAATCCATCTTCCGGAAATGGAAAGAGTATGATACAACTGCAAGCCTACCAAGACATGGCCATCCACCTAAACTGACAGGCCGTGCAAGGAGAGCATTAATCAGAGAAGCAGCCAAGAGGCCCCTGGTAACTCTGGAGGAGCTGCAGAGATCCACAGCTCAGGTGGGAGATCTGTCCACAGGACAACTGTTAGTCGTGCACTCCGCAAATCTGGTCTTTATGGAAGCGTGGCAAGAAGAAAGCCATTGCTGAAAGAAAGCCATAAGATATCCCATTTGCAGTTTGCGATGCTATGTGGGGTACACAGCAAGCATGTGGAAGAAGGTGCTCTGGTCAGATGAGACCAAAATTGAACCTTTTGGCTAAAATTCAATACGTTATGTGTGGCGGAAACCTAACACTGCACATCACCCTGAACACACCATCCCCACTGTGAAACATGGTGGTGGCAGCATCATGTTGTGGGGATGCTTTTCTTCAGCAGGGACAGGGAAGCTGGTCAGAGTTGATGGGTAGATGGATGGAGTCAAATACAGGGCAAACTTAGATGAAAACCTGTTAGAGTCTGCAAAAGACTTGAGACTGGGGCAGAGGTTCCCCTTCCAGCAAGACAATGACCCTAAACATACAGCCAGAGCTACAATGGAGTGGTTTAGATCAAAGCATATTCGTGTGTTTGAATGGCCCAGTCAAAGTCAGACCTAAATCCAATTGAGAATCTGTGGCGAGACTTGAAAATCGCTGTTCACAGACGCTTGCCATTCAATCTGACTGAGCTTGAGCTATTTTGCAAAGAATGGGCAAAATTTTCACTCTCTAGATGTGCAAAGCTGGTAGAGACATACCCTAAAAGACTTGCAGCTGTAATTGCGGCGAAAAGTGGTTCTACAACTCAGTGGGGCTGAATACAAATGCACACCACACTTTTCAGATATTTATTTATATATAAAAAAAATTGGACACCATTTATCATTTTCCTTCCACTTCACAATTATGTGCCACTTTGTGTTGGTCTATCACATGAAATCCTAATAAAATACATTTTTGTTTTTGGTTGTAACGTCAAAATGTTAAAAAGTTCAGTGGGTATGAATTCTTTTGCAAGGCACTGTAGTTAATTGTGTGAATTTGTTGCATTCAATGTGGTTGATAAGTCTGCTCTTCCTGTTTATTATACACATACCTTTTTCTTTTATTTGTACGGCTACCAATAACAACTGCCTTATGTATGGGAGAAGTGTGCTGTCTGTGTACCTGCCATCAAACTTGTTGAATACAAGACTCTAGCTGTGAAGTTCTCTGATTCCATTTCTACTACCATCCTGGGGTAAAGTGTTACAGTTGGTGCCAAAACAACTGAACCTACGTTGAACCTGCACTGAGGAGAGTTGCGAGACTGTTTATTCAGTATCATGGGAGCTGGTGAGATTAGCTTGTTAATGCAGGATGTTATGTGTGCAAGGGCATGATATGAGCAGATTGTATAAACAAAATTATTTTTTGAAGCAACAAGGACTGCTGAATATTTAGACTTTATGCTTTATTGAACATATTGATGAGGAGTACTGATTGACTGCACCATGTTTTTGAGTGGAGAATTTCTTTAGGAATGGAGGATCATTTTACTTATACCTCAAGTTTTTAATCATTTTTTTGCCACCGTCCCATGCATACTCTCCCCCTGGTTTTTCATGTTGCATGCTTTGGTCACCATTCACATTCCATCCAGATCTGGTGCCATGGGAAACAACCTGTATTCACAGAAGTTGCAAGGTGCCTGTAACTCTGTGTTGATGCAGAGAGATCTGTCTACTAAACCCAGGGAGTCTTCTTATCCTGCTCTTTGGCTGTCAGATGTCTCCTTGGCTGGAGAAATCTAAGATTAGCAAAGTAGAAGAAATCATAACTCAACGCCGATCTCACTTCTTACAATATGCTCCTGTCCAAATTCCCTTTGGATATGACTTCTGCCAAGACTTCTACAAGAAAAAGCTTGAAGTTTCTGCACAAGCTCCTCGTAAGCTCCATAACATTTTCTCTTCACACAGCTCCAACTGTTTCATCTGACTGCTGAAGACTTTGCTTAATTTTACAATAGGAAGATTGAGAAAACCTGCCAGACCTACATTGCACAGGCAGGTTTCCCCTACTCCTTTGTCACATTTTTCAATAGCAGTAGAAGAGTTTCTACAAGTCAAGTTTTGCAGTCAAGTCTTAATCCAATCCCTTCCACTATGCTTCTGACCATCTCACAAGACCTCCTGCCCTTCATCACCACAATCACGAATGGATCCATAGCATCAGATCATGTGCCAACTACCAACAAGATAGCAAGGTCATTCCCATTCTAAGAAAACCTGTTCTTGATCCATCAGGCATCAGCAACTACAGAGCTAATTGTTTATAATCAACTGTCTGCCTATCTCTCTCTTGTCCACCCTCGGGAGTCTTAGAATTCGTTGAGCAGCATGGGAATGGTTTGCTTCCTACCTGTAAGGTCGCTTATATCAGGTAACATGGAGGGGTTCGAAATTTGCTCCATGCAGGCATACATCAAGATTCTTTTCTGTTCTTGCACCAAGGTGATGGAATGAACTTTCCTTAAATGCCCAAACAGCTGAGTCACTGGCTTAGTCATCTTCAAAGGATGGGTGAAGACCTATCTCTTCCTGAAACACTTAATCTACGGGTTTGATTTTCCTGTTTCTTTTTTAAATAAAATTAGATTATTAGTCTAATATTATACTAAGTCTAACTTGGTGAACCATTGTTGATGTATTCATTGGTAAAGGCTTCAAAGCATTTTGTGTACATTGCTCTGGATAATGGCATCCGCCAAATGCCATAAACATAAATGTTGATGAGGCTTGTGCCAGTAGGGAGCTGCATAAATCATAAATATGGGCACTTTAGGGTTTACATTTAGGTTCTCCACATTACAAACTTCACTGATTTACAGTGGACTTTAGTGGATGATGTCCCATCCCAAATCGACTGGCTTTTTTGATTTTGACATTGTCCACAAACCATGATCCTGAAATAAAGTGCCTAATGCGCTGTTCTAGGAACTATATAGGAACTCCTATATGACAATGCTGTCTCTGTATGCTATTTTCAGTGACCCTTCCAAATCCATCCCACTTACGTTAAGACAGTTAAGCTTCTCTGCAACATTAAAGCTGCAGTCCAACAGGGCACTGATGACTGTTCAAAATACTCCATTCGGATGGTCTGTTGTGTTTCAATGTTCCCAAAGTTGCTGGTGGCAACCACACCTTGAAATGTTTAAGGCTAAAATCCCCTACATCTATCAGAGAGGTCTTGCTGGGATCACCAAACCGCTATTATTTATATTATTTTACGATTATTTTGTGTTGATTTTGTATGGATGTCTCTCATGTGGAAAGTTTACATCTTAGTCTTTGTTGATTATTTTTAAAAAGTCAGCAAAGATTTAATAAGATTCTAAAAGATAGCAATAAAAGCACATGCATGTCAGGGAGATAGAAGCTCCACTGGGCCTGGTCACTCAGCATGTCTGGGATGGAATAGAGGAGCCTGGAGTCCCCAACCCTAGGGTTGTCATTGCAAGACATGCATGATCAGGCAAGCGCAGCACTGGAAACCAGTCAGGACAGATCGAAATTGTACTACAATTAGAACGACATTGCTGTTTTTTTTTTTTATACCAATGATTATTTTGTCAGAGTAAAAAGCCACCCAAAATCAGATGCACTGGAGCAGTTACTTGTCTTTCATGTGGTGAACTTGCAAACTTTTCACACTTGGAAGCCATGCATCAGCTATAATGGGTTTGAATCATCCTATGAAGCACTGGAGGACAGTTCACTGGCAACGTGGACAAGTCAGGATCGATCTCATGACCCATGTGTTTCTCTGTCTGCTGAAGCTGCTGCTAAATATTCATTGATGGTGCTTGGGATGAAGAGCAGGGATGTTGTATTTACGTTGCTGATACACGAACACATCTATCTAACATCCAAAATCCTCAAATTTTGTCTGCCTGTGTGCCTGCTAAATAAATCTGGTTATTGATTCTACTAGACAGTTGCCTGGTTTGTTACACTGTTTTATTACTATTATTATGCAGGGGTGTAAAATGCAACCCCCAGTAGCAGCTAAACAGTGGTTTACAAATGGTTTACACACTGTAAGCCAACATTGCCCTTACTAATCTTAGAACAAGCTTTGTGGCGATAAAATAATTCATTTATACTGATTAAAATTTTTCTCTAAATCAATTTCTGTTCTGCAAGTGGGATGAAACACTAGTTTACAAATAGAGTTAACAGACCTGGAATATATCAGGGAATGAAAGCTGAAATACTGATTTACTGTGTCCTGTTTGATCTCAAATCCAAATGTCTGCTGTGTTTAGCAAAACAGATAAATGGCTTGAGGTTACAATGCTTTCAGAGGGGATTGTATATATAGGAAATAGAAATGCATTATTGTCAATACTGGTATGTTATTGGTATGCAATAAGCCTAGTGAACAATCTCACACTAATAAAACACAAAATTATAGTTATCTGGACAATATTCATGATTAACAAAAAAAAAAGCTAAAAGAAAGACAAGATTATAACAGTTAATTTAATAAGTAAGCATGCTAATATGTTACTATGGTACTGCTATCAAAAACATTTACCTGTGCAACTTTCTCACTTGCATTGCATTTCTTATTTACTTTTTAATAACGGTTGGTAGACATAGAAATCTACAAACCTGTGATTTAAGATGTCAGTTTTTATCAGATATACCATATTCCTTTATGCTTTTTCCACAGATACGAGTCTGATGAGTGATGTCATGGACCATAAAAATTGGTTTGTGTGAAGGGGCTTTACAGGCAAAAGCAGATGAAGAGTTTTGGCCACAACATACTAAACATGGAACGGGACCAAAGAAGGGGAAAAAGGAAGTTTTTAAATAATAAATTGACTGAGGTTCCCAAGTTTCTCTAACCGGATCTTCCTATATGAATAACACTATTGCTGTGCTTAGGGATGTGTGTTGAATCTGAGCATTTTTTTTTTTTTAAATTTTGCTTAAGATTATTGAATATGCGCAGTATGTAATCTAAAATGCACTGTGTTTTCATGTTTTCCACTTAAAACTCATAATTTTTTTGTCTCTATAATTCATCTTATGTGCCCAGTGCAGCACTTTCTCATATTTAAAGTTTTGTTGCTATTGCCTTAGAAATAATGATAAATGTTCGACAATAGGCTTTGAAATGTTAGATCATAGCACCACTTTTTTGTGCTTTCTGTATCTGTGTATAAGTTTTGTATAAATGTAGTGTACTGCAAAACAGCATGTCTTTATCATTTTTGCCTTCTGTGGGTTTAGATGTCTTATGAACTATATGTTCAATTATATACTTTTTGTTGTAGCTCAGTGGTATTTTTTCACACCACATTAACCACTTTTTTATGGTATAAATCACTAAGCGATTTCTCACTGGAACAAATTTTCAAAAAAATAAAAATACTGTTAAATTCTTTAGAAGTTTTCTTCCATATGAGCCTAGCACTACATTGCTTTCAGAGTCTACTGGGTGGTTTTTGTCTTAAATGCACATCCAACAGAAACAGTGTGTTTTCTGCTTCATTTTTTACAGTACTAATAAAATTATTAGTTCCCATCAGTGAGCACCCAAGAATTGCCTTCTAGTCCATTGTTATGGTTCTGACATGTGAATGTCTGTTGAGTAGAGATGTCTGTTGACTAGAGACAGGCTTGAGGAACTCAAAAGCTCATCTCCCCTTAGCTATCATCTCTCTCCCTTTTTAACTCTCTTGACACTCACTACAACTGAGGGCAAATCTTAACAACAGTTAGGTATTTAAGTATGCGTTGGACCGTGCATTGGCACAAAAGTCCACATCATACCAGGAAGAAAGTGGTCGGCAGGTTCTGTGTGGGATGTGGCTTCCTGGGTTTCCTGGTGTTTCCTGTTTGTTAGAGTTAGTGGGTGTCTCACCTTCAGAAGACATTTGAGCATCCCTCTCATGCCGAGCCATGTATGCTTTCTGTGGTCACCAGGTCATGGTTCGCCATCGCCTTCTGGACATGAATCTGAGGGCTCTTGGTGGGGATCAGGGCCAGCCATGTTTTAGGAGTAGAGGAACAGGCAAATATGGAATTAGACCCACTAGCAGTGCTTCTAGCTCTGGACTACAGAAAGGGATGGTACAGTGGGGCCCAGGTTCAGCTATCTTCGGGCTTCTCATCAAATGTCAATGGTAGCCAGCATGCTTTCTAGGGCCTCCAACATCTCCTGCTGAATGAAGCTACCCAGGAGGTAGCTTCTTTCAGCCCCACTGCTTTATAATCCTTGTTCAGCGAGGCCCGGAGGAATATGTCAATGACAACTCTTTTGACCACATCTGTTGTTGAAAGGTGATTGAGCTGGAGCCAGTGGTCGGTGACTCAAAGTTGTCTGGGCCTGTGGGTTTGTACCTGGACTCCTTTTAAGAAAATCTGAGGCCATGTCGGTATGGGATTGTCCACAGCGGCCTAGAATTTAGTGTCTGAGCCTCTTCTGCACTGAGGGCATAGTAAGCCAATTGGGCCTCCACGGACAGGTAAGGGCCAAGGATACAGGCCCACTCCTCTTTGGGCCAAGGTTAGCGTTGATGTTATCCCAGCTCATTTTAATCAGGGAGCACTGAGCCTCAAAGGAGGAATTAGAAGAGGAAGGGCAGTATAAGCATTCATAGTCCTGTGACTGGCAGTCAGAGTTATCACCTGCTGGGGAAAAGCATAGTACAACTAACATGAATCATGAAAAAAGTTAACATTTTAAACTTTTACTATATAAATTAGATTCTCGTTCATTTAAATGACGTTAGCAGGGCTTTACATATGTCTCTCATTTCCCAGCTCCCATGTGATTGCATGAATTGATGAATTTTAGGAACTGTTTTTGTTTGATCTCACTACTACTCACAACAGGCACAGTTTCTATAGGATGAGCTATGGGTGAATTTGTAACAATTTTATGATAAGGTGAAGGATGGCTATTAAAATTTAGACTTAAATTGTAGTTTACTAGTCAGAGGGTGTGCAGTGCTCTGGAGATGTTGTCCAAGAGGATTTCCACTCCAGTGGGGCAGTCGTGGCCTAATGGTTAGAGAGCCTGACTCGTAACCCGAAGGTTGTGGTTTCGAGTCTCTGGCCGGCCACGACTGAGGTGCCCTTGAGCAAGTGCTCCCCGGGCTGCTCCCAAGCTCTCCGGGCGCCGCAGCATAAATGGCTGCCAACTGCTCTGGGTGTTTGTTCACGGTGTGTGTGTTTTCACTGCTGTGTGTGTGTGCACTTTGGATGGGTTAAATGCAGAGAACGAATTCTGAGTATGGTCACCATACTTAGCCATATGTCCTTCACTTCACTTCACTTCAACTCTGCTCGGGTGCAGGCCATCAGCACGTTACACCCTAGGGCGCTCCCAAAAAACATTCCAGTTAAATTCTAATTGTGACACCATGACTGTAACCATTCATTTAAGGCAAAAAGTCTACCGAACCTCTCGATTCCTCACTGGTACGTGATCCTTGCCATGGACGATCTGCTACTAACCGTCTCCACCAGATTATTGTCGCTAAGGTGAGCATGAACCTGTGTGGCAACTTCTTTGTCCAGAATTTTGGCAATAAAAGGGAGATTTTATATTGAAATAAAATTACTAAGATTACTGTACCTTCTACTGGAGAACTTACAATGGACAGGACAGAAGGGCCATCCTGTATATTGATCAGTTGATTGCTTTACAGATAGGCCATTATTTTAACTACAGGTTTGGCACAGGCACAATGTAATCAGCCATTTGGTTCCCCCTTTACAGATATATGATAAATACAGGTGGGGCAAAGGAACATCAGACGTTGATTACATATGAATGTCAGGCATTGATAATGCATGAAAGAACTAGACACAAAATCCTTCAATCCCCCTTTGATCATTTTTGATCACATATAAATAAAATGAAGAAAAATAAATTGTATATAAAACCAGCTGCATGTAAATGTTTTTGTTGTCACCCAAAACCGTGTTGATTAATAAAATTGTTTGCATGAGGAGTAATGCCATTCTTTTGATTTGGAACATGGTCCTGTTGTAGTGTTGACTCTGCAGATGAGTGTTGTCTGATCCTTCCAGCAGTTGTCAACTTGATGACATGCAGAATAGCATAGGTCCTCTGGAGCACTAAAAGATGCAAGAAAAAAAGCAAAAAGTATCTTGCCATAGAACTCAGATTTAAGCATTTATTACCTTTTACATTTATTACTGTCTCTTTTTAATTTGGCAGTGTTTATCAGAGATGGTGTAATCTTCAACCTCAGGCGACAAGCTAAAGCCTAGAAAATTTAGACCTGCCATATCTGGACTCTGATAAACACTACTGCTGCCTATCCCTCCTCTCTAGGTAGATTATCTAAACCAAAAGAACTTGAAATGGACCTTCCCACCTGGCCTCCAATGGCAATCGCTGGGTCATTTACCATTGTCCAGGGACTATACTTCACCAGTATTTTGGCGGCCTTTGTTGCTGTGCCAGGGTTTGTTTGGAATGCTTCCACCCATCTTGAAAATTTGTCTATTATGACAAGCACGTTGTAGAGTCTCCCACACTTAGGCAATGTTATGTATTCCTTCTGAAGATGTCTGAATGGACCAAGTGGAGCTCGTGTTCCCACAGGTGGAGTTTTGATTCTGGCTCCTGGATTGTTTTTTTTCACATGTTGCACAGTTTTTTGTTACATGCTGTGCTTGTGTGCAGGACTTGGGATTCCTCCACACCTGATTAAACCTGTAGATCATTTTGTTATCACCCTAATGAGGTGATCTGTGTAGCTACATAGGAAAGAAGACATTCAGGAGAAACAGTTTGTGTGCCAGATCGACAGATGTAATCATCATGTAGTTTTGCTCCATTTTTCATCCATGACCATATTTCATCTTTTGGTGAATTTCTCTGCATTTGATTGATATCTGAATTGTTTGGTTTTCTTTTCCAGTGCTTTCTTTTGCAGCTTGTTTAGCAGGAGTCTGCGACGGCATTGCCTTTGGCTTCAGCTGTTTTGTCTTTTGTGTGTGCTTTTACCTTCAGAATAGTGACTTACCTTGGCAAGCGAAAAGCTTCTAGAAGTTCTCTAACAAGCTGTCCATTCATTATAGGTGTCATGAACGCGGGATAAAAATGGACCCAAATGCAGGACAGCTTAACAGAAACAGGATTTATAACTAAAAGACACAAAACAGGACAAAGACGAACCAGACAAAGACAACAGAAGATTCCGCACTGCACAAGGCAACGCGGCTCAACTAAATAGTACAAATAATTAACAGACATGAGGGACAGGTGTGCAGAGGTGGGGAGGAAAAGACAAGGGCGGGGCAGACACATGAACACCGAACAAACAAAAAGGCACATGGCCAAAGTCCGGGCAGAGTCCTGACAATAGGTGTTCCAGCTGGCACCATGAATCCTCTCTGTATCCACAGCTGTCCAAAATCATGAACTCCAAACTCATATCTAGAGACTGTATATGTTTGCTGTTTTATCTCGGGCTAATTTGCATGCTTCGATCAGAGCCTTAAGTTCTGCTTGTTGGGCTGACGTACCTAGTGGCATCAACCCTTCTTGTCTGATGTCACAGCCCACCCAGCTGTTTTTTCTCCCAGCTCACAGGTTGAAGATCCAGGCCAGGATTATGTGGTGGTGTTTCTTTGATATGCTGATCTGTTTCTGAATGGTGACAATTTCTTCACACTTGTGATTGTCTTTATCATTCTCTGCAGGTGTCATAATGTAATCCCGCCCAAGCACCATTTGCAGCGATATGCTCCTGAGTCATGGAAAGCTTGATTTTGTTAGACAGTGATGTAGGTATGACCGTTAACTCAGCTCCAGTACCCAATGAAATCTGAATATTTCACTGAAAATCTGTCATTTACAGTGATGCCTCGAGATACGAGTGCTTTGACATATGAATTTTTTGAGATACGAGCTGTGATTCGACCAAATTTTTGTCTTAATATACGAGCAAATTTTTGAGATACGAGCATCCGAGCCGCCCCCGCCGAAACAAAGATCCCCAACAACCACATGTGCTCTGTTTCCCCGCCTCAGCTTCCCGCGTCTCACTTGGTTAAAGCCGCCTTTCCACTGCACACGACAAACGACGGCCGATAAACCAGAAGTCATTCATTTCCTATGGAGAGTCGCAAAGGCGCTGCGTGAGGTGCCGACCATCTGCGGATCCGTAATTTTTTCGGATCCGTTTTGAGCGTTGGATCCGTTAAAAAAATTTAACTTGTGCGACTACACTGCATCCGATATGCCGACCGGACAGGTTTTTATTAAAACGACCGGCAGATGTTTGTGAGGAAAGAGTGACAAAAAAGGCAAAAACAAGTGAAGAGAAAAGCAATGAAGAAAATTAAGCAAAATTAATGTAAAGAAAACAGGAATTGTAGCAATTAAGTTCAGTTAAGAGAATTTCAGTTCTGTCAGGACCACTTTGTCAAAAGAGAATTTATTAGATGATACGCATACAGTTAGTGTTGGCGTATGGTTCTGTTCTGGGCAAAAATCCACGCGCCCATCCGTGCGCATGCATGGACAGTGTCACGACGCAGGACAAAGGCGAGTGAGGATCCAAATGCAGATTTTAAAGTTTAATTATTCAAAACACAAGAAAGCAGCTGAACAGACAGGCAGACAGAACAAGGCAACAAACAGGGCTAACAGGAAACAGGAACAGGCACACCAACATCCAACATACAAAAACGACCAACACCAGGGAAGTGAACAAACAGAGTATATATAGCTGACAGGAACCAATGACAAAGCAGAGACAATCAAAGACAAAGACAACACACCTGAGGAGATGAATGAGTACAATTAATGTCCATGGAAACCAAAGAGTGGGCGGAGCAAACAATTAGCCACAACGCAGAACCGGAGGGTGGTGGAGCGGAGGCGGAACAGGGGGTGGGAAGGCGGGCCAGGTCTATGTAGCGGCAGAGGGCAGGGCAGAGCCGGCGAAGCTGGAGGCCAGGGCGGAGCCGGCAGAGCAGGAGGCCAGGGCGGAGCCGGCAGAGCAGGAGGCCAGGGCGGAGCCGGCAGAGCAGGAGGCCAGAGCGGGACTGGAGACCAGGGTGGCGCCGCAGGCAGAGTCAGCGACCAGAGCAGGACTGGAGGCCAGGGTGGTGCCGCAGGCAGAGCCAGCGACCAGAGCAGGACCGGAGGCCAGGGTGGCGCCGCAGGCAGAGTCAGCGACCAGAGCAGGACTGGAGACCAGGGTGGTGCCGCAGGCAGAGCCAGCGACCAGAGCAGGACTGGAGACCAGGGTGGCGCCGCAGGCAGAGCCAGCGACCAGAGCAGAGTTGGTGGCCAGGGTGGTGCTGGAGGCGCTTTGAACCTATAAGGATGGACAGGAGAGGGAGAGACTGACAGAGACAGGGAGACAAAACTGGGGACTGATAGAGCAGATAGGCAGAGCCATTCGGTATCAAGCCCTTCAGGCAGGACAGAGAGTCTACGGGGCTTGGGCGCAACCATACTCGCTGGTTCCATCGACCCGGTCGGTTCGGCTGGTTCTGTCGACCTGGTAGGCCCGGCTGGTTCTGTTGACCCGGTCGGTTCCGTTGACCCGGTCGGTCCGGCTGGCTTGGTTGACCCGGTCGGACCCCTCGACCTGGTCGGTCCGGCTGGCTCGGTTGACAGCCTAGGTACCATAGGGGCCTCGGCCGTCCGTGGCTGGCCTGGCTCCGCAGCCCACGGACCCCGATGCCTACTGCCCCCCCAAAAAATATTTAGGGCCGGTGTCCGACTCTGTCCTGTGCACCGTTAGGGAGGACCCGCCCAGGAGCAATGCTACGTTGGCCAGGTCCGTGAAAGGCCCCACCTCTCGGCCCAATGGCACTAGGTAGCGCAGCCCGTCCTCCAAACCATGCCGAAAGATGTCCTTCAGCTCCTTCTCGCCGAAGTCCACCCGATTACATATTTCCAAAAACACCTCAACATATTCCTCGATTGGGGAATTGTCTTGACAAACACAAAACAAAATTTCTGCTGGATCCATGTTGTGGTTGGTCGTTCTGTCACGACGCAGGACAAAGGCGAGTGAGGATCCAAATGCAGATTTTAAAGTTTAATTATTCAAAACACAAGAAAGCAGCTGAACAGACAGGCAGACAGAACAAGGCAACAAACAGGGCTAACAGGAAACGAACAGGCACACCAACATCCAACATACAAAAACGACCAACACCAGGGAAGTGAACAAACAGAGTATATATAGCTGACAGGAACCAATGACAAAGCAGAGACAATCAAAGACAAAGACAACACACCTGAGGAGATGAATGAGTACAATTAATGTCCATGGAAACCAAAGAGTGGGCGGAGCAAACAATTAGCCACAGGGAAAGACAGCAGACAGAAACAGGACAGAAACACAGACAGACTCATTACAGACAGAGCTGGGAGAGCAGCGACTAGAAAATAGAACAAACCCCTCGTATAACAGAACCACTAATCATGCATAGTATTAGATATGCTCGCTTACACGTTTTTGGAAAGTAATAAATGAATGAATGGATAAATAAATAATTAAAGAGAGGGAGAGAGAGAGAAAAATATGTGGAGATTTATGACGTAAACTGGTACAACGAACACGGGTTCCGGCATGGTGGAGTCGGGGTTGGAGGAGGGAGTTTAGATCGCAGCAGCAGCGAAGCGCTAGAGCGGCTCTATGAATGGGAATTTAAATGGTCCGGTAATATGGATGTCGTAACCGGATTGGTGCGCGTCGTGGACAGCTGATTAACAGCTGATGCACGCTTGACGACGTGGCCTGCCAGAACTAACGCGATGCTTGATTTAAGTTCGTTAATTTTAGTGAAGTTTAGTTAAGTTCCATTTAAGTGTAAAGTAGCATTAAGAGTGTACAGTAGCAAGTAGGTGAACTTAAGCGAAAGTGTACGTACGAGACAAAATTCCTCCTGTTTAATCCTCCCTCAACCTCCGTGCGCATTTTCCGTAAAGTAAAAACAGTTTATTTTTTTTAACATTCTCTTTTATTACTGTATGTTTTTATACAAAATTTGTCATTTATATATACAGGTACTGTACATTTTTCATATTCAAAACACAAACAAAAAATTTTGCGAGCTGGAACGGATTAATGGGATTTCAATTCATTTAAACGGGGAAAATTGTTTTGAGATACGAGCAATTTGAGATACGAGCAAGGTCACGGAACAAATTAAACTCGTATCTCGAGGCATCACTGTATTTTAGCACATACATAAAGTCCATTATTTTTTGGATGAACTGGCTGTGTAAATGGTGGAACATCTGGATTTTCATACTCTTCTACTGGGGGATATGGGCATCCTTGCTGTTTTAGATAGTTGTGAGGAACAGCTGTTTCAATTATGACAGTGCAACATCTTCTTGGTTTGAATCAAAATAGTTTCCAAATGCACTAAAACAGAATCTTCGAAACACCAAGCATGTACTAGACTACTATTGTGTATATGAGCCTGCTTGTAACACCGTTGTTCAGCTGTTGTTGGGTACAAGTATAGTGTAAACAAAAACATTTTCTTAGCATACCCACGGTCACCCAGCAATATTATATGTTATTTTTTCTGTTAAAGGTGCCATAGGCTAAAAACAAATGCAATTCGTAAACGATCTCAAAAACCTATTTCATCAAAATGTTGTAATGGGTCACTTCTGTCTGGAGGAACTTGTCTAGCTGGTGGAAGACATTATTCATTGACATAGTCCAACTAATCCATGTGTCCTAAAAATTACATCAATCTGACGTTTAAGCCTCAAGTTATAAAGTAGTTATAGACTTTCTCCAGGAAATGTCTCTTATGGCTTCTAAACATTAGATCACTTGCACCCAAAACACTTATTGTAAATGAAATCATCTCAGAAAATAGCCTTACTGTACTCTGCCTTACTGAAACTTGGATTAAATGAGTCTACCCTGACAGTATATATCTACAAGCATGAGCCTCGTCAGAGTGGTCATGGAGGTGGCGTTGCCACTATCTTTAGCGATATCCTTACTGTTACTCAGAGAACATGGTATAGATTTAATTCCTTTGACATTTTGACTTTAGACACTGTCACCCCCATCCAATTAAAGAAGGTTAGAGACAAAACACCTGCACCATAGTATAATAGTCATATTCATGCCCTCAAGAGAGAAACCCATAACCTTGAGCGAAAGTGGAGAAAAACTAAATTAGAGGTTTTTAGACTTGCGAATAAGGACAGTATGTCCAGCTATAGACAGGCTCTAAAATCTGCTAGGGCTGAGCACCTGAGCAAACTCATAGAAAATAAACAAAATTTTCCCAGGTTCTTAGTGGCTAGATTGACAAAAAAAAACCCAGATCTGAACACACTATTCCATCACAGTTTAGTAGGTCTATATGGACTTTATGAGATTCTTCACTGATAAAACCGAAAGTATCAGGAACAAAATTGCTGATGTTCAACCCATAAGAGTATCTCATGACCCAGTCACACCTAAAGCTCTGTACCAAGACTGCATGTCACTATTAGTTCTACTTGACCTTAGGGCTGCATTCAACACTATAGATCGCAACATTCTCCTAGATCGCTTACAAAATTACACAGGTATTTAGGGACAGTCTGTAAGTTGGTTTAGATCCTACCTGTCTGATCGATAATATTTTGTAGAATTAAAGGTGAATACTCTAGTTTATTGCCAGTTAATTATAGGGTCCCTCAAGGATAAGTTCTAGGACCTCTGCTTTTCTCGACATACATGCTTCCCTTAGGGAACATCATTAGAAGGCATGGGATTAGTTTCCACTGTTATGCTGATGATACCCAGTTATATAACTCATCAAAACCAGATGAAATAGCTAAATTGTCCAAATTAACTGAGTGCGATAAAGAGATAAAAGATTGGACGACATGTAATTTTCTGTTGTTAAACTCTGATAAGAGAGAAATACTACTTATCGGTCCAAAAACCAGTACACAGAAGCTCTCACACTTCAACTTCCATTTAGATGGATGTACTGTTACTACTAGCTCAACAGTGAAAGATCTGGGTGTTATATTAGACAGCAACTTGCCTTTTGAAAATCATATCGCCCATATTACAAAAACAGCCTTAGAAATATTGCAAGCTAAGAGACCATAACCGTTCATACATTCATGACCTTTAAACTGGACTATTGTAATGCATTACTTGGTGGTAATAAATAGGCTACAGTTAGTCCAAAATGCAGCAGCCAGAGTACTTACCAGGACAAGAAAATATAATCTTATAACTCCTATTCTATCATCTTTACACTGGCTACCTGTTTTGTTAACAATTGATTACAAACTGCTGCTACTTACGTACAAGGCTGTTAATGGTTTAGCTCCCATGTATCTAGCTAGTCTTCTAACACGTTACAATCCTTCGTGCTCTCTGAGATCACAAAACTCAGGACTTCTGGTAGTTCCCAGAATATCAAAGTCTACTAAAGGTGCTAGAGTGTTTTCATATTTAGCTCTCAAACTTTGGAATAGTCTTCCTGATCTAGGGTTAGGCTCAGACACACTTTCCCAGTTTAAATGTAGATTAAAAACTTATCTCTTTAGTCAGGCATACACATAATAATTCCCATAATCTTGTGCTCTAATACATCTGACCAAATGCACATTATCATCTAGTGCTTGCTAATATTATGAACAGCAGATATGTTAATCCCTCTCCACTGCCTCTCTCTTTTTACCCATCCCAAGGCATTGAGAAATTGTACCAGATCTGATTAACTTCCGTGCCATGAAGATTTTGGACATCCACTGAGATGAGGCCGACTATGTACTCTGTACTAAACACAGTATGGTAACTGCTTTAGTGAAGGTAACTAATAATCTCCTGATGGTTGCTGATGTTGGACTCTTAACAATTCTTGTCCTGTTAGATTTGAGTGCTACCTTTTAATACGGGTTTCTCACACGATCCTATTAATCCGTTTAGCTGCTATTGGCATTACTGATACACCTTTGGCTTGGTTCATTTCATATTTTTCTGACTGTACTCAGTTTGGTCAATTAAAACATTTCTGTTCTCAGTCGTTCCCTGTCAGTAGCTTTCAGTAGTTTCCCGAGGTTCTGTCCTGGGCCCTCTTCTATTCTTAAACTATCTTCTCCTCTTAGGTCATATTTTTAGGAAATTTAGTATACATTTAAATTGTTATGGAGACGATACATAACTATATATGTCCAAAAAACCTGACTCTGCTCTCCCGCACTCTTGTTCCCGCCCTTCATGTGATGAAGGACATGTTGGTGACTGGCTTACACAGGCAATATTCTGGTCTACTCCCTGTTGGCAAAAGCTATTGGTGGTCAAGCACACCTATGAGCCACCAAAAACTTTAATCCTATACAAACCTATTAGACCCTGTAATTTGCCTGCTTTAACTTCACCATGTCCTTACAACTTAGTTCTCTGAATACCAAAGTCAATGCGCTAGCCCACATGCAGTCTTAAAAGACACCAGCTCATTCCAATCAACCAAATTAATCCAGTCAAAGTCTGCCTCCTTCATGCATCGTAGGTGCTATCCAACTGACCAAACCATTGCGCACACACCATAAAACTTAATGCCAGCCTCATGTTTATCTGATCAACTCCGTTCTCAACTAACTGTCACTCAGAAGTTCAGAAAACCTACCAGAGACATTCAGCACATTACCTGCTGTGCAGGCTGCACCATTTCCAAGGTCTTCTATATATGCCAAGCCGGAAAGCTGCTTCCATTGCCCACAAATAGACATCTCTAGATTTGTTTAGTGACATTCCCTGTCCACAGGAAACACTGTTGCCCTAGTCAAAACCTTAGTCATCATAGATAATGAGTCATCATAGATTGTTTCTCCAAATCTCTCAGATTATTCCATGTTTCTCTGTTGTTATGACTTTGTTTTAATTACTGGTGTTATCCTGCCCATGCTGATTTGTTTACGTCTGTTAACCTATGCATGTCTATACCTGTTTTCTGACTAATAATTATGTTGGCTTTGTAGAAGCCAACATTCTGAAATCCGTTATAAGCTTATTATGTTGGCTTTGTAGAAAAATTCTTGTTCTCTTGCATACTTATTATTAATGTGTTTGCAAAGCACATTCTTGTGCTCTTGCATACTTATTAATGGTGTTTGCAAAGCATCATTATTGTTATTCTGCATACTTATTATTATTATTATTAATGGTGCTTGCAAAGCATCATTATTGTTATTCTGCATACTCATTATTATTAATGGTGCTTGCAAAGCATCATTATTGTTATTCTGCGTACTTATTATTATTATTAATGGTGCTTGCTAAAGCAACATTCTTGTTCTCTTGCATACTTATTAATGGTACTTGCAAAGCAACATTCTTACTATCCTGCAAACTCTTCTGGACAAAACTTTGGTGCATAACTTGTCCCGCAGCTTTTGTCCTAGACCCATGAATGAGGTGTCAAATCAACCGGCTCATTGAGGAGAGGTGTGCTATGACTTTTATAAGCGATCCGAGTACCGGTACTTCCGGTACTGGGTCTCAAAGTGGCCTTTTTTCCTATAGACTCCCATTATAAAATTTGGAGGTTTATAACTCGGCAAGCTTTCGAACTATCTACACCAATCTCGGCCAGCTCCTTTAGGGTGATACTCTGAACAAACTTTTAAATTGGTGTACCGATTGGCCTTCCGGTTGTGCCGCAGCCCCGCCCCAAAATATGCAAAATCAAAAAAATGTTTTACAACATGGACATGTGACATATCAAAACACTCACAACAATGAGGGGTACTTCCTCACGTGTATTTTGATGACGTCACGTGATGTGACGTGTAGCCCTGCCGCCAAAATTAGCGAAATCAAAAAGTTAGCACAACATGGACATGTCATATATCAAAACACTCAGCACGATGAAGGGAACTTGCCACATGTGAGCACCATTCACATTTTCTTCAGGAAATGTACATTCTAGTTATTAATGGTGCTTGCAAAGCATCATTATTGTTATTCTGCATACTTATTATTAATGGTGCTTGAAAAGCATCATTATTGTTATTCTGCATACTTATTATTATTATTATTATTCTTTCGGACACTTTTTCGGCGCGTAACTTGTCCCGCAGCTTTTGTCCTAGACCCATGAATGAGGTGTCAAATCGACCAGCTCATTGAGGAGAGTTGTGCTATGACTTTTATAAGCGATCGGAATTCCGGAATTCCCGCTACGGAAGCTCAAAGGGGTTTTTTTTTCCTATAGACTTGAATGGGGAATTCTTAAAATTCTTTTGTTCTCTCTGTAGATGTAAAGCACACTCTCAATACATGTAACTATCAACTCCACACTATCAATCCAATGTTTCCACAAGTATTGGCCCCAGTCAATACACTTTTGTCCAAAAGTATTGGCACCCCACCGGGTATTCACGTGACATCACGTGTAGCCCACCCCCAAAATAAGCGAAATCCAAAATTTTGCACAACATGGACATGTCATATATCTAAACACTCAGCCCGATGAGGGGAACTGCCTCACGCGTGTTTTTGTCACGTCACGTAACGTCACGTGTAGCCCCGCCCGCAAAGTAAGCGAAATCAAAAAGTTAGCACAACATGGACATGTCATATATCAAAACACTCAGCCTGATGAGGGGTACTGCCTCACGCGTGTTTTGGTCACGTCACGTGACGTCACGTGTAGCCCCGCCCAGAAAATAAGCGAAATCAAAAAGTTAGCACAACATGGACATGTCATATATCAAAACACTCAGCACGATGAAGGGAACTTGCCACGTGCAAGCACCATTCACATTTTCTTCAGGAAATGTACATTCTAGTTATTATTATTAATGGTGCTTGAAAAGCATCATTATTGTTATTCTGCATACTTATTATTATTATTATTATTATTATTATTATTACTAATGGTGCTTAAAAACCATCATTATTGTTATTCTGCATACTTATTATTAATGCTTGAAAAGCATCATTATTGTTATTCTGCATACTTATTATTATTCTTCCGGACACTTTTTCGGCGCGTAACTTGTCCCGCAGCTTTTGTCCTAGACCCATGAATGAGGTGTCAAATCGACCGGCTCGTTGAGGACAGGTGTGCTATGACTTTTATAAGCGATCGGAATTCCGGAATTCCCGCTACGGAAGCTCAAAGGGGTTTTTTTTTCCCATAGACTTGAATGGGGAATTCTTAAAATTCTTTTGTTCTCTCTGTAGATGTAAAGCACACTCTCAATACATGTAACTATCAACTCCACACTATCAATCCAATGATTCCACAAGTATTGGCCCCCAGTCAATACACTTTTGTCCAAAAGTATTGGCACCCCACCGGGTATTCACGTGACGTCATGTGTAGCCCCGCGCCCAAAATACTGTTCTATGCAGTATAATAATAAGTAGAATTCCAGACTGCAGTTTTTATATGAAATGTCAAAACACTTAGTAGTCACTTTTGTCCAAAAGTATTGGCACCCCACCGGGTATTCACGTGACGTCACGTGTAGCCCCGCCCCCAAAATAAGCGAAATCAAAAATCTTGCACAACATGGACATGTCATATATCAAAACACTCAGCCCGATGAGGGGAACTGCCTCACGCGTGTTTTGGTCACGTCACGTGACGTCACGTGTAGCCCCACTGTAGCTCACGATGTCACGTGATGTAGCCTCGCCCCCAAAATACTGTTCTATGCAGTATAATAATAAGTAGAATTCCATAATGACTGCAGTTTTTACATGAAATGTCAAAACACTTAGTAGTCACTTTTGTCCAAAAGTATTGGCACCCAGCGGGTATTCACGTGACGTCACGTGTAGCCCCGCCCGCAAAATAAGCGAAATCAAAAATTTTGAACAACATGGACATGTCATATATCAAAACACTCAGCTCGATGAGGGGAACTGCCTCACGCGTGTTTTTGTCACGTCACGTGACGTCACGTGTAGCCCCGCCCCCAAAGTAAGCAAAATCAAAAGGTTAGCACAACATGGACATGTCATATATCAAAACACTCAGCCCGATGAGGGGAACTGCCTCACGCGTGTTTTAGTCACGTCACGTAACGTCACGTGTAGCCCCGCCCCCAAAATAAGCGAAATCAAAAAGTTAGCACAACATGGACATGTCATATATCAAAACACTCAGCCCGATGAGGGGAACTGTCTCACGCATGTTTTGGTCACGTCACATGACGTCACGTGTAGCCCCGTCCCCAAAATAAGTGAAATCAAAAAGTTAGCACAACATAGACATGTCATATATCAAAACACTCGGCACGATGAGCGGAACTTGCCATGTGCAAGCACCATTCACATTTTCTTCAGGAAATGTACAGTTCTAGTTATTATTATTCTTCTTCCGGACACTTTTTCGGCGCGTAACTTGTCCCGCAGCTTTTGTCCTAGACCCATGAATGAGGTGTCAAATCGACCGGCTCGTTGAGGACAGGTGTGCTATGACTTTTATAAGAATTCCGGAATTCCCGGTACGGAAGCTCAAAAGGTTTTTTTTTTCCCATAGACTTGAATGGGGAATTCTTAAAATTCTTTTGTTCTCTCTGTAGATGTAAAGGAGACTCTCAATACATGCAACTATCAACTCCACACTATCAATCCAATGATTCCACAAGTATTGGCCCCCAGTCAATACACTTTTGTCCAAAAGTATTGGCACCCCACCGGGTATTCACGTGACGTCATGTGTAGCCCCGCCCCCAACAAACTGTTCTATGCAGTATAATATTAAGTAGAATTCCATAAATACTGCAGTTTTGACGTGAAATTTCAAAACACCTAGTAGTCACTTTTGAAATGTCAAAACACTTAGTAGTCACTTTTGTCCAAAAGTATTGGCACCCCCCCCGTGTATTCACGTGACGTCACGTGTAGCCCCGCCCCCAAAATAAGCGAAATCATAAGTTTTGCACAACATGGATGTGTCATATATCAAAACACTCAGCCCAGTGAGGGGAACTTGCCACGTGCAAGCATCATTCACATTTTCTTCAGGAAATGTACATTCTAGTTAATGGTGTTTGAAAAGCATCATTATTGTTATTCTGCATACTTATTATTAGAGTTCAAGCGCAAAGCGCTGGAAACCTATTGTTTTTTGTTAGGTTTTTTATTATTATTATTAGGGTTCAAGCGCGAAGCGCTAGAAACCTATTGTTTTTGTTAGGATTTTTATTATTAGGGTTCAAGCGCGAAGCGCTGGAAACCTATTGTTTTTGTTAGGATTTATATTATTAGGGTTCAAGCGCGAAGCGCTGGAAACCTATTGTTTTTGTTAGGATTTTTATTATTATTATTATTATTATTATTATCATTATTACTATCATTAGGGTTCAAGCGCAAAGCGCTGGAGACCTATTGTTTTTGTTAGGATTTTTATTATTATTATTATTATTATTATTATTATTATTATTATTCCGCCCTATAAACGCTCGTGCAGCCCAAACCGTAAGGCCTAGAGAGCTCAAACTTGGTCAGATGGTAGTACAGTTACTCAGGGCAAAAATCTCAGTGGAATCGGACAATTTGGGGCGCTTCAGTGCCCCTCAACGCGTTTGTGCCCATAACTCCCAAACTGTATGTCCAAATCCAGTGCCAATCCAGGACCAATCCAGTGCAGTAATATTCTCTGGAGTCTCATTGTCAATAATTTTTGAAAAAAAGTCGAAATTTTGATTCAGGGTCCTTAAGGGGCCCCAAAATGTTTGGACTGTGAGGAGCCAGTTATACTAAAATGTCAATAACTCAAGAAGTAAATGAGCTATCAACACCAAACCTGGGACACATGTGAAACAGATCAAACTGAGGTCACAGTTCAAAAACCGCGGCGATTGGCCACTTGGTGGTGCTATAACGGAAAAATCACTAAAAACAGCCATTTTTTAAAAAAACAGTCCAAAAACCCAATTTTGTACTGACTCGTAAGGCAAAGATTCTGATTCTGATTCTCGGAGTGGGTGGGGCCTAACCAGGAAGTAGGCGGGGCTTGTCTTGAATGGGCGGGGCTTTAACCGGTAATAATTAATTTGTAATATTAATAACACTAGCTTACTACCTTTATGTTTTTATGAAATACAGCAAAAACGTGTCAGACACTCAGTGTCTGGTTATTGGTTAGAGACAGCTGAAGGTTTAAAAAAGAAAAAAATCTCCGACAGGCAGAGACGCAATGCGAGTCGCATTCTACCAAGCAAGCACCACGTCTGAACGAACCCACGTTTACCAGAACTCTACTGGTTAGTAAGTACGTATTATTAACGTTACAACCAGAAGTAAAAAGCTGAAGAAACCCTAAACGTTAAAGGAAAAGACCCGCGAACCCGAGTGACTGAAGGAGAGACAGAGAGCTGTTCTGTGTGTGACTGTGAGTGAGCAGAGCGAGACACAGCAACACAATACATCTGTATGTGTGTAGGGGAGGGGCGCTGTGACTATAACTGTAGGGGAGGGGGGCTGTGACTAGCCTATCACTGTAGGGGAGGGGCGCTGTGACTAGCCTATCACTGTAGGGGAGGGGCGCTGTGACTAGCCTATCACAGAACGCTGACACAATCAGCTAGCCAATGATGATTTTCATACAATCCGAGCACAGATATTGACTCGTATTACTCGTATAATACTCATACTCGGCAGAAGTGCTTTATCCGTACCGGATACTCGTTTCAGTCGATCACAATCCCAGTAACCTCATCTACCCTCCTCTGTTGTGTAAGTCTCAAACAGTGGTGGTAGGTGGGCTCTGGAATTGCCAGTCTGTTGTGAAAAAGCTGATTTTATCTCTACTTTAACTTCCCATTACTCCTTTGATTTTCTTGCGCTAACAGAGACCTGGATATCCCCACAGAACACTGCTACACCAGCTGCTTTATCCTCTGCCTATGCTTTCTCTCACTCACCACGAGAAACAGGCAGGGGTGGTGGTACAGGTTTATTGCTGTCAAAGAAATGGTGCTTTACACCTCTCCTCTTGTCTCATTTAACCATCTCCTCTTTTGAATTCCATGCCATTTCAGTTACCTCTCCAATTAACCTTGTTATCATTGTTGTTTACCGCCCTCCTGGTCCCCTAGGTGACTTCTTGGAAGAAATGGACACACTGCTTAGTGCTTTCCCTTCTGATAGCTCCCCCCTGACAGTGCTTGGTGACTTCAACCTCCCCTCTGACAAGCTACATTCTTCTTCCCTCCTGTCTCTTCTTGACTCATTCACACTCACACTCAACAGCTACATCCCCACAGACAAAGGAGGCAATGTGCTGGACCTGGTTTTCACCCGTCCTTCTCCAGCTACAGACATGACTGCTACCCCACTACACGTCTCTGATCATCACCTGGTATCCTTTACCATCACTCTCCCTATCCTACCTAAAACTACCTCTCACCCCCTCGCTCTTACCCGCCACAACCTTTACTCTGTCTCCCCTTCTTCTGTAGCTTCTGGCACTCTTTCTTCCCTTCCTGATCCTGAGTCTTTTTCCTCACTGCCCTTGGACTTGGCCACAGATACTTTCCTCTCATCTCTTTCCTCAACTATGGACTTCCTCTGCCCTATGTCCACTAAACCCAAGAAAACTTCTTGTTCTGCTCCTTGGCTTTCAGATGTGCTGCGCAACAATTGAAGAGAGCTAATATCATCAGAGAGAAAGTGGAAGAAATCACAACTTGATGCAGATCTTGATTCTTACCGAACACTCATGGCCAAGTTCTCCTCAGATGTGACTTCTGCCAAGACTTCCTTCTACAAGGAAAAGCTTGAAGCTTCCTCACTTGACCCTCGGAAATTCCACAACATCATCTCTTCTCTGCTCAACCCCCCGGCTCCACCTTCTTCATCCTCCCTGACTGCAGAAGACTTTGCTTCTTTCTACCAGGAGAAGATTGAGGAAATCTGCCGGACCTTCACTTCAGCCCCGACTGCACTTACATCTCAGAGTATGGACTCCCCTACACCTTTGTTGTCACATTTCTCAACTGTAACAGCAGAAGAGATTCTAAAACTCATCCAGTCTTGCAATCCTACCACCTGCCCATTGGATCCACTCCCTTCCACTATGCTCCAGACCATCTCGCAAGACCTTCTGCCCTTCATTACAACTATCACCAATAGATCCATAGCATCTGGTCAGGTACCAACTACCTTCAAGAGAGCAAGTGTTATTCCCATCCTGAAGAAACCTGCTCTGGATCCATCAGACATCAGTAACTACAGACCGGTATCACTTCTCTCCTTTCTTTCAAAAATTCTTGAACGCATTGTCTTTAATCAACTGTCTGTCTATCTCTCACAGAACAACCTCCAAGACCCCAACCAGTCTGGCTTTAAAGCAGCTCATTCCACAGAGACAGCCCTTTTAGATGTCTCTGAGAAACTACATGCTGCTAGATCAGCCAATCTCTCATCCGTCCTTATCCTCCTTGACCTTTCAGCAGCGTTTGATACGGTCAACCATAAGACTCTCTTAGCCACCCTCAGGAGTCTTGGGATTTGCGGATCAGCTTGGGAATGGTTCGCTTCCTACCTGGAAGGACGCTCATATCAGGTAACATGGAGGGGAGTGACATCTGCTCCACGCAGACTCTCCACTGGCGTCCCACAAGGCTCAGTACTTGGTCCTCTTCTTTTCTCCCTGTATACTCACTCTCTTGGTGAAGTTATTTCCTCATATGGGTTCTCTTACCACTGCTATGCTGATGATACACAACTTATCTTCTCTTTCCCACCCGCAGATGCCACAGCTTCTGACCGGATCTCTGCATGTCTGGCAGAAATTTCATCATGGATGACTGCTCATCAGTTAAAGCTTAATCCTAGCAAAACTGAGCTGCTCTTCATCCCAGGTGATTCATCCCCAGGTCATGATCTTGCTATATCCTTGCACAACGATCTGATCTCCCCTTCAGCCACAGCTCGCAACCTTGGGGTAACCATGGACAATCAACTGTCCTTTTCCTCTCATGTTGCTAATGTGACTCGCTCATGTCGGTTTCTTCTCTACAACATTAGAAGGATTCGACCATTTCTGTCCACACAGGCTGCTCAGGTACTTGTTCAGTCTCTTGTCATTTCTAGACTGGATTACTGCAATGCACTGCTGGCAGGTCTACCTATGAACGCAATCCGTCCTCTGCAAATGATCCAAAATGCAGCTGCCCGGCTTGTTTTCAACCTGCCAAAGTTCTCTCATACCACCCCGCTGCTGCGATCCCTCCACTGGCTTCCGGTAGCTGCACGCATCAGATTCAAAACACTGATGCTGGCCTACAAAGCCAAAAATGGACCAGCTCCCTCTTACCTCAAAGCCCTCATAACTCCTCGCACTGCACCCCGCACCCTCCGATCTACCAGCACTGCTCGACTGGTTCCACCATCTCTCAGGGTAAGAGGCAAGTATACTACAAGACTCTTCTCTGTACTGGCACCAAGGTGGTGGAACGAACTTCCCCTAGAGGTCCGGACAGCTGAGTCACTGGCTATTTTCAAGCGGCGGTTGAAGACCTACTTATTCAGGAAACACTTCAACTAGCACTTCTTTCATTATCTTTTGCATTTAAAAAAAAAACAAAAAAAAAACAAACAAAAAAAAACACCCCTTTGACACTTTCATTGTAACTTTGAACAAATGTTTTAAACTCATGGTATCTTAAGTATGTAACTTAGTGAGCCAGCATTAATGTATTCAATGTTAGAGATTTAAGCACTTATGTACGTCGCTCTGGATAAGGGCGTCTGCCAAATGCTGTAAATGTAAATGTAAATGTATCCGGCTCATCTCTAATGGATATGACTTTGTTTATTTTAGGGAAAACTGGACGGGTGAGTACTTCACATGACATATGTTGTGGCACCCTCTGTAGCATGACATATGTAGCATGACATGACATATATTGTCATGTCAATCCAAAGGCCTTAAACGCTTGAACCCGGGAAATGCTGCTTGCAGCTTTAATTATTAGGGGTCAAGCCCTGAAGGGGCGTAGACACCTATTGTTATCGTTAGTTTTCTTATTATTATTAGGGGTCAAGCCCCGAAGGGGCGTAGACACCTATTGTTATCGTTAGTTTTCTTCTTCTTCTTCTTCTTCTTCTTCTTCTTATTCTTCCGTCCGTCATTGAAGTCAATGGCAGCCCATAGAACCGTACGTAGGAAAGTTATGAAATTTGGCACACATGTAGAGGCCAGTCTTAGAAGTTACTGTAGCAACTTTGGTGTGTCTAGCTCAAACCCTCTAGCGCCACCAACAGTCCAAAAACCCAATTTTGTGCTGAATCGTAAGGCCTAGAGGCAAAATTCTTGCAACATCAGAATCAGAATCACAAAGGTCTTTATTGCCAA